>NC_069503.1:50485272-50537772 GCF_027579735.1 Bombina bombina | reverse complement strand
CTGAAAAGTGAGCGTTAGACCCTTTTTTGAGTGACTCCAAATACCGGAGGTAGCCTAAAACCAGCGTTAGGAGCCTCTAAATCTAGGCCTAAGTAAATAAAATTTTCCCCCAGATTCAGATATATGATGTTAAAAAAATGTCTCTCCAATCTGGAAGCTGCTACGGCAATTTGTAGCTGGAGGGAATCACAATGTAAACTACTGAATAATTATTATCTAACTCCTGATAGAATAAACAAATGGGCAAAGATAGAACTAAGGTGTAAATGCTATAAATGCAGAGCTGAAAAAGCGGATATTCTACATTGTCTTTGGCACTGCCCAAAGATCCGACAATTCTGGGGGAAAATCAATTTTTGGCTTAATAAGTTTCTACAGGTCAGATTATCTCTTACGGCAGTCAATGTTTTCTTGCTCTGTGACGAGGTCATACTAAAAGAGGACAAATTACTTATAAACCTTGCTATTCTGGTAGCGCGTAATATTATATTTAAAAATTGGAAATCTACTAGACCCCCAAGCTTAAAAGAATTTATAAATAATATGAAGACACAGATGACAATGGAGTTATTTAATATTAAGATATGTACTGAAAGTAGACTCATAGCCTTCTTTTCTAAATGGTTAAATATAATTAGGGAATGGCCATTAACGGCACAAATCCAATTTATTTCACCAATACAAAATTCAAAATATTTTGCCGCAACAGTGGAGCAGGGCAAGACTGTAAGGATCTAGGTGTACTGTGAGTGTGGTTTTTGGGGCAGGGGGCTTGGGAGAGAGATGCTGCTGGGAGAGAGGGTTTTTTTTTTTTTTTTTTTTTTTCTCCCTCTTCAGTAATGAAAATAATTACTGTCATGCTTATCATCCTGCATCATATAGATCATTGGTGTATACTATTGGAGCATAAAATAAGAGATTAAGTTCAATTTTGTACTGAAGAATGTTAAAGTGATGGAAGTAGAAGATGTATCTGGTTTGTTTTTATGTATAATTCACTCTTGCAGGGCTGTGTCCCTGGATAAGAAAAAGGGTGATTATTTTTTCTTTTCTTTGTCTTATTTGTTATTTGCGTTTCTGTAATATTGTGTGCAACAAATAAAAAAATTACAAAAAAACAAAAAAAAACACAAATGTATTTAAAGGGACAGTAAACCTTAAAAATAATGTTATATAATTCTGCACATAGTGCAGAATTATATAACATTATTTAGGTGCTATAGCCATAAACACCTTTTTTACCTTTTAATTTGTTAAAAATATGGCGCTTTTACAGACCCGCTCTCTGCTCTCTGCTGAGCGGGTCTGTTATATTTAGTCAGCGCATCGGGCCAGCTGTATAGTCACAGCCCGGCCCGACCGCGCCATAGCACTAAGTGTATTGGCTAAACAGGGGTGTCTGCAAATCAATGTCTATAAAATAATCTAAAAACTAGGAGAAGGGGTAAGATTAGAACATACACTTTTAAACAACTTTCCAATTTACTTCTATTATGAAATTTGCTTCATTATTTTGGTATCTTCAGCAATGCACTACTGGGTGCTAGCTAAACTCAGGATGAGCCAATGACAAGAGGCACATTTATGCAATCACCAATCACTAGCTAGCTCCTAATAGTGCATTGCTACTCATGAGCCTACCTAGGTATTCTTTTTAACAAAGGATACCAACAGAACAAAGTAAATTAGATACAACTTGTTTAAAATTGTATGTTCTATCTGAATCATTAAGAAGAATGTTGGGCTTCATGAATTGTTAACCCTTTAAGGACACAGCTTTCAGTTTGCTCAATTGTTTTATGACGGATAAATTCTGTCATATGTCCTTAAGAGGTTAACACACAACCATTTGTTTATCTGCAATTTTGTACTTAAACAATTCACTAAAAACCTTAACTGATGCGTTGCATCCTTTTTCTCTGGCTGCCACGTCAAACTACTTTAATGTCTTCTGTTGGCCCTTGTTTACATAGCTTTTCAATATCCAATACTTAACCCCTTAACAACCGAGGACGTGAAGGGTACGTCCTCTAAAAAATGTCAGTTAACGACCAAGGACGTACCCTGCACGTCCTCAGTCTGGAAAGCAGCTGGAAGCGATCCTGCTCGCTTCCAGCTGCTTTCCGGTTATTGCAGTGATGCCTCGACATCGAGGCATCCTGCAATAACACTTTCTGGCCATCCGATGCAGAGAGAGCCACTCTGTGGCCCTCTCTGCACCGGACATCGATGGCCGGTATCGTTGGTGGGTGGGAGCCGACTTGGGAGGCGGGTGGGCGGCCATCGGTGAGATCTGGAAGGTGGAGGGGGGCGGGCTCAATCTGATTGGCTGATTGGATCAGCCAATCGGATTGAACTTGATTCTGATTGGCTGATTCCATCAGCCAATCAGAAAATTCCTACCTTAATTCCGATTGGCTGATAGAATCCTATCAGCCAATCGGAATTCGAGGGACGCCATCTTGGATGACGTCCCTTAAAGGAACAGTCATTCGTCGTTCAGTCGTCGGTCCGGATGGATGTTCCGCGCTGGAGGTCTTCAGGATCCTGCCGCTTCGCTCCGAATGGAAGAAGATCGAAGATGCCGCTTGGAGAAGATGTTTGCCGGTCCGGATGTCCTCTTCTTGCCGGATAGGAGGAAGACTTTGGAGCCTCTTCTGGACCTCTTCAGCACCGGATTATGGATCGCCAACCCCCGCTTGGGTTGGATGAAGATCTTGGAGCCAGGACGGATCGGTGATACCTGGATGGTGAAGACAAGGTAGGAAGATCTTCAGGGGATTAGTGTTAGGTTTATTTAAGGGGGGTTTGGGTTAGATTAGGGGTATGTGGGTGGTGGGTTGTAATGTTGGGGGGGGGTATTGTATGTTTTTTTTTTACAGGCAAAAGAGCTGAACTTCTTGGGGCATGCCCCGCAAAGGGCCCTGTTCAGGGCTGGTAAGGTAAAAGAGCTTGTAACTTTTTTAATTTAGAATAGGGTAGGGAATTTTTTATTTTGGGGGGCTTTGTTATTTTATTAGGGGGCTTAGAGTAGGTGTAATTAGTTTAAAATTGTTGTAATATTTTTCTTATGTTTGTAAATATTTTTTTATTTTCTGTAACTTAGTTCTTTTTTATTTTTTGTACTTTAGCTAGTTTATTTAATTGTATTTATTTGTAGGAATTGTGTTTAATTAATTTATTGATAGTGTAGTGTTAGGTTAATTGTAGGTAATTGTAGGTAGTTTATTTAATTATTTTATTGATAGGGTAGTGTTAGGTTTAATTATATCTTAGGTTAGGATTTATCTTACAGGTAAATTTGTTATTATTTTAACTAGGTAACTATTAAATAGTTCTTAACTATTTAATAGCTATTGTACCTGGTTAAAATAATTACAAAGTTGCCTGTAAAATAAATATTAATCCTAAAATAGCTATAATATAATTATAATTTATATTGTAGCTATATTAGGGTTTATTTTACAGGTAAGTATTTAGCTTTAAATAGGAATAATTTATTTAATAAGAGTTAATTTATTTCGTTAGATAAAAATTATATTTAACTTAGGGGGGGTGTTAGTGTTAGGGTTAGACTTAGCTTTAGGGGTTAATCCATTTATTAGGATAGCGTTGAGCTCCGATCGGAAGATTAGGGGTTAATAATTGAAGGTAGGTGTCGGCGATGTTAGGGAGGGCAGATTAGGGGTTAATACTATTTATGATAGGGTTAGTGAGGCGGATTAGGGGTTAATAACTTTATTATAGTAGCGCTCAGGTCCGCTCGGCAGATTAGGGGTTAATAAGTGTAGGCAGGTGTCGGCGACGTTGAGGGGGGCAGATTAGGGGTTAATAAATATAATATAGGGGTCGGCGATGTTAGGGCAGCAGATTAGGGGTACATAGGGATAACGTAGGTTGCGGCGGTTTACGGAGCGGCAGATTAGGGGTTAAAAAAAATATGCAGGGGTCAGCGATAGCGGGGGCGGCAGATTAGGGGTTAATAAGTGTAAGGTTAGGGGTGTTTAGACTCGGGGTACATGTTAGGGTGTTAGGTGCAGACGTAGGAAGTGTTTCCCCATAGGAAACAATGGGGCTGCGTTAGGAGCTGAACGCTGCTTTTTTGCAGGTGTTAGGTTTTTTTTCAGCTCAAACAGTCCCATTGTTTCCTATGGGAGAATCGTGCACGAGCACGTTTTTGAGGCCGGCCGCGTCCGTAAGCAACTCTGGTATCGAGAGTTGCATTTGCGGTAAAAATGCTCTACGCTCCTTTTTTGGAGCCTAACGCAGCATTTGATTAAACTCTCGATACCAGAGTTAAATTTATGGTGCGGCCAGAAAAAAGCCCGCGGAGCGTTAACAGCCCTTTTACCGCCGAACTCCAAATCTAGGCCAAACACTGCAGAAATGTAAAAATAGCCTTGGTCCCAAACGGACAGAAAATGGAAAAGTGCTCTGGTCACTAAGGGGTTAAAGGGACACTGAACTCAAATTTTTTCTTTCATGATTCAGATAGAGCAGCAATTTTAAGCAACTTTCTAATTTACTCCTATTATCAATTTTTCTTTGTTCTCTTGGTAGCTTTATATGAAAAGCAAGAATGTAAGCTTAGGAGCCCTCTAATTTTTGGTTCAGTACCTGGGTAGCGCTTGTCGAGTGGTGGCTTAATGTAACCAGCAAGCGCTACCCAGGGTGCTAAACCAAAAATGGTCCGGGCCCGGATCCTAAGCTTACATTCGTGCTTTTTCAAATAAAGATAGCAAGAGAACAAAGAAACAGTGATAATAGGAGTTGCTTACAATTGCTGCGCTATCGGAATCATTAAAGATTCAATTTCTGGTCTCCTGCACATTTAGAGGTACAGAATTGCTGAAATATTGTCATTTTAACATCACAAACATTTCTTGACTACAAATAGTCAGGTTGGAAGTGTAGAAGTCCAGACAAAATGCACCTGCACACCACCCGTGATGGCAAACATACTTTTTGATTTATTTTGAATCTACTCATACTACATGAATTCACACTCTGCCCCCCACCCCACCTACACCTCCCACCCAGTAGTATTGCCAGTAATCCTACACAAAATACTATACAATTGGTGGTGAGCATCAAAAATCATTAGCTGGGGTCATGAAACTCCTGCTAGAAATGTGCTTACATGGGACCTCTGATCAGATTCCATTGCCTAAAGCCCCTGTCAGTCATATTCGATCAAACCGTAGCTCTAAAGCCCTCATTTACCCATGTCAGACCTGCTGCCTGTCACCCACATGCCCACGTAAGAATACAGACACAGGCCGTACAGTCAGTCAACCAAGATCTCAGATCAGACCCTGACCTGGACAGCTGACATTCTTTCTTTTGGCAAATACAGCTATTCGCATTTCGTAGACATTCCCCTCACCCCTTCATTTGCTGAGACTCATACTATCACTTGCCTACATTGAACACACACTTACACATAGACCACTTGGCACACATTTACACACTCACATCCCTAGACACACTTGGCACATTCTGATACTCAGATTGCTAGGAGGCACACAGTGACAAATCCCTAGGCACTAATCAACAGTTAAATTCAATATGCTGAGTACACGCTCACACTTAGAGTCCTAGGTAGACATTCACAATGTCAAATGGTAAACCCCAGCCTCACACTCAGCTATCTAAACCCCAGGGCACAATCATACACTCACCTGTACCCATGCACACAGTCCCACTCAGTCACTTAAGCTGGGTAGTTACCCACTCCCAGGTACATGCTTAAAAAGTCAGACACACTCTGACAGTCTGACTGCATGCTCTCCTCCTCCTTGTTGGGCCGGCTTGGCTCGAGTACAAAATGTCTAGAGCAGGCACAGCACTACACCGGTCTCTCTCGACTCCATTCACCAAAGTCCACGCCGGTCCACACTTGTCGCATTATATAGTCAGAGATACAGAGGCTAGAGCTAGACTAGGGCCGCCCGTGGCAGCAACCAGAGGGGGCGGGCCGGGCCCGGGGATACATATATACAATTAAAATTAAATTAATATCCAGATTCCAGAAGCAGCTCTCTCAACTTACTGGCCACTGGCGGGTGGCGACTCTGTCTAGTCTGGAGTCTGGCCCCCTGTGATGATGTCATCTAGACTCTAGGAGGAGTCTTACCAGTCTCCACTACTCTTACGATCTGCGCTGCGGGAAGCCTGAGTGAGTCAATCTGCGCTGCTGTCAGTTTCACTACATTACGGGAGTCCAGGACAATGTATGGAGGTACCCGGGACAGACCTTTAAAATGCGGGACTGTCCCGGGCAATACGGGACACGTGGTCACCCTTATCTGCCAGTGTAAATGTATGCTATGTAGTGTATGTGTGTATCTGCATGTATAAGTGTATGCTATGTAGTGTGTATGTATCTGTATGTATAAGTGTATGCTATGTAGTGTGTGTGTGTATCTGTATGTATAAGTGTATGCTATGTAGTGTATGTGTGTATCTGCCTGTATATGTGTATGCTATGTAGTATGTGTGTATCTGCCTGTATAAGTGTATGCTATGTAGTGTGTGTGTATCTGCATGTGTAAGTGTATGCTATGTAGTGTGTGTGTATCTGCATGTATAAGTGTATGCTATGTAGTGTATGTGTGTATCTGCCTGTATATGTGTATGCTATGTAGTGTGTGTGTATCTGCATATATAAGTGTATGCTATGTAGTGTGTAAGTGTATACTATGTAGTGTGTGTGTATCTGCATGTATAAGTGTATGCTATGTAGTGTGTAAGACAGTGGAGGGCAGCATAGCCCAGAACGAACATAAGAATTAAGGCCCTTAGGAGTGAGCTGCTGTGAAGTGGCAACAATGTTGCATTTGTGTGGGTGGGGATAGGGCTCACCTTTAAGAAGCCAAGCTACAGGCCCCAAACCCTCTTTCCAGCTTGTCTTCACAGCTTGCAGGATCACAGCATCTTCATTCTCTGGTTAAGCAGTCTGCTGCAGCATGGGCTGTTTTTTCAAAGTCTTCCAGAGCACCTGTGAAGAGTGATGTGTTGGAGGAGTTACTGATCGGAGTCCCACCATCTCCGGTGAGTCGTACCCCGATCTTTCCCCCCTTTTATCTGTAATTTAATGGGGAAGTCAGGGGGGGATCTGTGTGCCCTATTGGTGTTTGACCTGGCACTCTCCAGTTAATAGATTATTTTCCAGGTAGGCCCATCTTCCCCCCTCCTCTCCCTCCCGGTCAGTTAGTGGTTGGGCCTGGGGGCCAGGTACCCCTTTTCTTCTCCCCTTAACCATTTTCACATACCCCTGATGCGCGTCTCTAGGGTGGATCGTTGGCTGGAGTGAGTGTGAGCATTCATACTTACCTCAGCCATCGGTTACGGTGTCCACGAAGCCCAGGCCTGCAGCGGTCGTGCTCTTGCAGGGCTTGTGTCGGCGGTCCCCCTTTAGCGGTCGCGACTTTCGGCGGTTCTTCCCCTCCTCCTGGTCGTCAGATGGCGTTGGGCGAGTCTTCGGCCATGCGGGCGGCGGCATCCATCATTGACGGCGTCTCTTCCGGTCTGGGTGCTTCCGGTGACGTCACTTCCGGTGACGTCACTTCCGGAACCGCCATTTGAGATCCGGTAGCCAAGCGGGTGGGATCGTCTCCTCCTCCGGGGTCCCCAGGTAAGAGAGGAGTGCCTGGGGGGGGACGAGGCCCGCTGGGGGGGGGCGCGCAGCGAGGCTCAGGGGCTCTGCGCTCGCTGGCAGATGAATGCTTGCAATGCCTGGGGAGTATGATGTGGAAAGCATGGGAGAATTTGCAGGCCAGAGGCTGTGGTTCAGGTGATGAGAAAGGGCATTTATGAGCAGGCCGCAGGCCTGACTGGGGGTTTCTTTTGTTTATTAACAGATTGATTTAGATAGTCAGCCTTTTCTTTGCAGTCAGTCAGTGGCGCAAGGCCTGACTGTTAGCGGCCAATTGAGGCCTAGCAGGAATTACGCCGTGTCATGTTGCGGCGCATGAGTGGCCCATCACATAGGGCACGCAGGCGTTCTCCTGGGGTACCCCCCTGTGGGATGCATTTGGGGTAACAATTAACGTTTTCGGCCAGGAAGGGCCCAGGTGTTTTTCTCTTAGTTTCTGCTCAGCATGGAGATAGCACAGAACAGGGCTTCTCTAGACAGGTGTAGTGGCGAATGCAGTGTCTGCATCACAAGAGAGTGGCATGTCTGGGCGTATGGAACAGTGTGTGGCACAGTGCGCAATGTTCTTGGTCGGGGGGGGACTAGATTCTACTGTGGCTGGGGGGTCCTTGTCCTCTCCCCGTGGTACTCCTCTCTTGCATTTCTCATTTCAGGCCAAGGAGGAACACAGCCGGGAGTAACCTTCAATCTCCTTGGATCCTTTGCCGTGCAGCGCCCCTGGGAGCTGGAGAGCATGGAATCGCAAGAAGTGGTGTATCTCATGGAGTCACAGAATGCTTGGGTGCCGATGCAGTACAGTTCAGGTGTTCGTGGCAAGGAAGAGTACAGCGCCCCTCTTGGAACTGGTGAGACCATTTTATCTTTCAGGCATAGGGGCTTTAGTTCATCTTCGGATGATTTTGGGTCTGAGTGAGTGATAGGTCCCTGGGGTCGGAGGCTAAGAGCAGAAGGGAATGTATAAAATTGATGACGTGGGTAGTCAAGGTGCGTAAGGCCATGGGTCCTCCCCCTCTCCCCTGGTTTCTCTCGCTAGAGCCCTGTGTTCATTGCAGACACCTCCCGCGCCAGCGGGGGGTGGCTGTCCCTGGGGCGACAGATGGGCGTACAACGGCCATGTATGGGGACAAGCACAAGCAGCCCTCATTGAGCCTTCTCGAGCATCTGAAGTCCAAATTTGTTAGACGCATTCAAGAGGGTAAATATGTGCATAGGTTTGAACTTTAGGCCAAGGTCTATCACCAGGAAGAAATGGCGGTGTTACATCGCTAAACTTCCCGATCGGGCTCTGAATATCCTCAAATATCAAGATGCCATCTAAACCGCTTGCGAGCGGTTTCTGGAATGGGCATGGCGGGATTATTACGTCGCGTTCAGCGATAGATGGTTGGTAATCCCCTCCTGAATTTGGCGACGTAGATTTGTGGTTAGGGGCATAG
Source organism: Bombina bombina (assembly GCF_027579735.1). Lineage (NCBI taxonomy): Eukaryota > Metazoa > Chordata > Amphibia > Anura > Bombinatoridae > Bombina > Bombina bombina. Next base: position 50,528,679 of record NC_069503.1, on the reverse strand, counting down.
TTCGGGCCCGAAAAAGCCTTTTTCGACCGGGCAGGTCTCTGCTGGGTCCCCGGGCAATTGCGCACCTTAGCGCTCTCAGCGGCGTTTCACAGGTATTTGCTGTGCAGTTCCAGAATAAGCTCTGCCCCAAAGGGCCGGCGTGTGTTTTGCCACGTGAGTAAGCACCGCGGGGTGGCCACTCCGGTTGGAGTGTAACAGATCCCACGATGCAGGCCGGTCGCAAGTTTCACTGCCGGAAAGGGTGGCCACCCCGCTGAGGGTAGCCGCAATTGGTAGCCGTAATTCGGATAGGAGGGTGGCTGCCTTGCTAGGCGGCGGCCTCCGTCAGGGATTCATTATCCCCTTCAGCTTCGCAGTATAGGGTTTACGAAATCGGCATACAAATTTCCTAGCGTTGCGAGGAAAGAGAGGGACAAGGAGATTGCTTTGGGCCGCAGGGCTGGCTCATTTGTGGAGATTACGATTCGAGGATTGGTTCCTCTCTCATCTTGGGGTTGTTCCTAAGAAGGAGCCGGGTAAGTCCCGGCTCATCCAGCACCTTACCTTCCCTAGAGGGAGGTCGGGCAGCAATGCTATTTCCTCTGAGCCAGTTCGGTTTACTACCAGTACTTTGATGACGCGTTATCACTGGTATGGAGGGCAAACCAGGATGTGGTATCAGCATTTCGGATGCTTCCCATTCATCCCTCCTCCTTACACCCAGGGGATGTTGGCGTGAGGGCAAGTATTTTGTGGACAAAAGCTTGCCTATGAGCTGTTCTATATCATGTGCTCATTTTGAAGCCTTCGGAGCTTCTTGCACTGGGCCATCTCAGTGATTGCTGTTTTGATGGCCGGCACATTGCCTGGACGATGTCCTGCTGTTTGGATATGCTGGATGCGCTGTGTGTGCTTTCCTGATGACAGTGATTCGATTTTTGCTGGCCAGAATGGGTGTCCCTCTGGCGGAGGGTAAGGCCCAGTGCCTTTGCACGTGCCTTACCTTTTTGGGTATCAAGATTGACTCTTCGTTAATGCAGTGTCATTTGCTACAAGATACGATTGCCCGTATGGTTGGTACGGTTCGGGAAATCGGGTCCTTTGTTGGTTCCATGAAGGATCTCCAGACCATGATGGTTCTTCTGAGTTTCGCCGGTAGGATTATTCCTATAAGCAGAAATTTTCTTCGGCGGCTCGAAGGGCGTCGTGCGGCGAGCGGTCACAAGCGAGTGAGTTTTGTGTAATGGCAGAAATGTTCGATGACTTGGCAGTATGGGGACAATTCTGGAACCAATTTTAATGAGATCTGCTCATGGTCGAAGTCTGTTCCTTCCAACATGGTAATTCAGTTGTTTACTGATGCGGCAGGGTCTCACGGGTGGGGGTCCTTCTTGTCGGGTCACTGGAGTTCCGTCCCATGGCCTCGGTCATGGGTTCTGAGGGGCTTGTTAAGAAGTTTTGCCTGTTAGAGCTTCCCCCCCCCCATTATTATTGCCTTTGAGGTCTAGCGTGAGCAGCTAAGGGATCAGGAGGTCGTGGTCTGGATGGATAACAAGAGCGTCATGTTGCTGTTAACATGCTCTTGTGGGGATCTCCTGCGGTAGTGCGGTACCCTCGCATGCTGGTGCTGAAGTGTCTGCACCCGGTGTCCAGAATAGAATTGCTGATGCGCTCTTTCGTTTCAATGGAAAGCATTCTATGCGTTGGCTCCTCAGGCGGACATTAACGGAGTCGTTTGTTCCTATTATTTATGGCAGGTAGCGCCGGTGGGTGATCTTTGATTGCCATGATCCGTTCTTCGCTGGCCCTCTCTACTTGGACCACTTAGGTGAAGCAGTGGTCTAAATAGATCACCTTCTGTGATAGGACGAGCCGGCCATCTTGAGGTGTTGTCCAATGGGGTCTTTAGGGACGGATCAACGAGCTTAAAGGTAATGGGGTTTTTTCTAAAGGGTCAGTCGGATCTCGGCTGACTGCCGTGTCCTTCTTCTGTAAATTTATGGCCTCTCGGCTCTTAAAGAACCTTCCTGGTCGGGCAGGTGTTGAGGGACTGGGGGGCGTATGGTGCCCAGAACAAGGGATGTTAGGGAGCCCGTTACCATCAAGAGATTGGTTCCTGTGTCGAACCGTGCCTGTGGTGGGTTCTCATGCCGACAAGGGTACCCGTTCTCCGCTGCCTTTGGGCTGGTTTATTCACGGGGCACTTAGGGTGGTACAAGCCCGGGGGTCTGTAGGCCTCCTCATGTCAAGAACGACGAGTCAGCTGATCTAATTTTCCTCTCCAGATCAAAGACAGACCAAGAAGGGAAAGGAGGTGGACGTCTTAACCCGCCACGTGGGCTCATTTTGTTGCCCAGTCAGGTTGCTTAGGACCTATATGGACGCGATCCGGAGGGTCCATTACAATATCTGGTTCACGAGGACGGTTCCCCGTTGACCAGATTTCAATGCAGGAGAGGCCTGAGCTGAGCAGCATGGAAAGCGGGCCTTGACCCAAGGGTCATTGCCCCCACTCCTTCAGGGTTGGAGCGTCTACCGCTGCCGCGGGTTTGTGTTGGTCTGCCGACCACATTAGGGCGTTGGGGAGATGGAGGTCTAAGAGATACACGTATGTTAGGCCATTAACAATATGAATGTTTGTTTTCTCATGTTGCGATGTTCCCAGTTAACTGTTGTTTCTTTACAGGGCCAAGAGATGGTCCACTGAGACTGCTGATCGCGGGTCACTCCTACATTCACTGGGCGGAGCTGAGAGCGGTCGCGAGCCCTGACGGGCAACAACTGGGTCCCCCCCCCCCCATTGGGTCACTGTTAGGTGGCTAGGTCGTAGGGGTTTGAGTTGGCAGGATCTGCCTGGGTTGCTGCACTGGGCATTGCACAGGTGGGACAAACCCCAAGTTATGATCATTCACGCTCGTGGTAGTGATATGGGGCTCCTGCCGTGCAAACTGCTCAGTGGGGTGATTCAGTCTGATTTGTACACTTTCCAGACATGGGTCCCAATGTTAAGATAGGGTGGTCCAATAGCATCCCCAGTATTGAGTGGCGCCATGTGCAGCCCACAGGGTGGCCTTTCAGGTCAGAAAGAAACTGAACAGGGAGGTTAGGATTTTGTCCTAGCGCAGTCAGTAGGGTTTGTTGTGGAACATGGGAACATCACAACGGCTGGGAGAAGCCTCTACAGGAGGGATGGGGTGCACCTCCCTGAGAGGGGCATCGACCTGTTCCTGGGTAATTTGAGGCGTGCTATATTATTACACCTATGTGGGTGGCGGCAAGAGCTGTGCCTGTGGGCTATCTCTTGTGGCGGTTTGTACCACGCCCCGGTTTGCCATTAGAGGTAGAGTGACGGCTGGCCCAGGGGGAGGGTAGTCTCTGCAGGCGCGCGCCTGGGGCACCTCCCCCCATTTGATGTTGCCGAGAACTCCCTAAGTCTGTGCGTGCAGCTAAGCTCCGCTTGTGTAGGCATTCACGGGCGTGGTCCAATTTCCTAGCGGGGGGGTACTTACTCTCCTAGCTAGATTGCCGCCACCTGGTTTAAGGTTTGCTGAGTTGCTTCCAGCCGGTTCCTATGTTCTATAATAAATGCGGACCCTACGGGTCTTTATACCCACACCCTGTGTTTGTGTCATTATTCAAGTTATGTATTACCAAAGTCATTTATGGTAAAGTTAAGTTATAAGTTAAGTTATGTGTCAGTCAGTTTTATGACTGGTAAGTTATTACAGCAAGCCAGGACGATAGGGCATTTAATTACTTAAGACAGTGGAGGGCAGCATAGCCCAGAACGAACATAAGAATTAAGGCCCTTAGGAGTGAGCTGCTGTGAAGTGGCAACAATGTTGCATTTGTGTGGGTGGGGATAGGGCTCACCTTTAAGAAGCCAAGCTACAGGCCCCAAACCCTCTTTCCAGCTTGTCTTCACAGCTTCCCTCCCGCCCTCCCTTTCATTGGTAAGGCGGCAATCACTTAGGCTGGACATCACTAGGGTGTTTTTATCAGCAGGGTGTCTGAGGCAGGATGAGGGCTACGCGGCTCGCTTCCTTAAGCCCAAGGACGTTAATTTTTTGACTCCCCAGGTAGTGGCATGTACACGCGCCTAGTCACACCTGGTCCTACTGGTCTGGAGCTTTATAATATCACACCCTGGCTAGGCGGTTTGTACCACGCCCCGGTTTGCCATTAGAGGTAGAGTGACGGCTGGCCCAGGGGGAGGGTAGTCTCTGCAGGCACGCGCCTGGGGCACCTCCCCCCATTTGATGTTGCCGAGAACTCCCTAAGTCTGTGCGTGCAGCTAAGCTCCGCTTGTGTAGGCATTCACGGGCGTGGTCCAATTTCCTAGCGGGGGGTACTTACTCTCCTAGCTAGATTGCCGCCACCTGGTTTAAGGTTTGCTGAGTTGCTTCCAGCCGGTTCCTATGTTCTATAATAAATGCGGACCCTACGGGTCTTTATACCCACACCCTGTGTTTGTGTCATTATTCAAGTTATGTATTACCAAAGTCATTTATGGTAAAGTTAAGTTATAAGTTAAGTTATGTGTCAGTCAGTTTTATGACTGGTAAGTTATTACAGCAAGCCAGGACGATAGGGCATTTAATTACTTAAGACAGTGGAGGGCAGCATAGCCCAGAACGAACATAAGAATTAAGGCCCTTAGGAGTGAGCTGCTGTGAAGTGGCAACAATGTTGCATTTGTGTGGGTGGGGATAGGGCTCACCTTTAAGAAGCCAAGCTACAGGCCCCAAACCCTCTTTCCAGCTTGTCTTCACAGCTTCCCTCCCGCCCTCCCTTTCATTGGTAAGGCGGCAATCACTTAGGCTGGACATCACTAGGGTGTTTTTATCAGCAGGGTGTCTGAGGCAGGATGAGGGCTACGCGGCTCGCTTCCTTAAGCCCAAGGACGTTATTTTTTTGACTCCCCAGGTAGTGGCATGTACACGCGCCTAGTCACACCTGGTCCTACTGGTCTGGAGCTTTATAATATCACACCCTGGCTAGGCGGTTTGTACCACGCCCCGGTTTGCCATTAGAGGTAGAGTGACGGCTGGCCCAGGGGGAGGGTAGTCTCTGCAGGCGCGCGCCTGGGGCACCTCCCCCCATTTGATGTTGCCGAGAACTCCCTAAGTCTGTGCGTGCAGCTAAGCTCCGCTTGTGTAGGCATTCACGGGCGTGGTCCAATTTCCTAGCGGGGGGTACTTACTCTCCTAGCTAGATTGCCGCCACCTGGTTTAAGGTTTGCTGAGTTGCTTCCAGCCGGTTCCTATGTTCTATAATAAATGCGGACCCTACGGGTCTTTATACCCACACCCTGTGTTTGTGTCATTATTCAAGTTATGTATTACCAAAGACATTTATGGTAAAGTTAAGTTATAAGTTAAGTTATGTGTCAGTCAGTTTTATGACTGGTAAGTTATTACAGCAAGCCAGGACGATAGGGCATTTAATTACTTATGTATCTGTATGTATAAGTGTATGCTATGTAGTGTTTGTGTATCTGCATATATAAGTGTATGCTATGTAGTGTGTGTGTATCTGCATGTGTAAGTTTATGCTATGTAGTGTGTGTGTATCTGCATATATAAGTGTATGCTATGTAGTGTGTGTGTATCTGCATGTATAAATGTATCTGCATGTATAAGTGTATGCTATGTAGTGTGTGTGTATCTGCATGTATAAGTGTATGCTATGTAGTGTGTGTGTATCTGCCTGTATAAGTGTATGCTATGTAGTGTGTGTGTATCTGCCTGTATAAGTGTATGCTATGTAGTGTGTGTATGTATCTGCATGTATAAGTGTATGCTATGTAGTGTGTGTGTGTATCTGCATGTATAAGTGTATGCTATGTAGTGTGTGTATCTGCATGTATAAATGTATGCTATGTAGTGTGTTTGTGTATCTGCATGTATAAGTGTATGCTATGTAGTGTGTGTGTATCTGCTACGGAATTTGGCGGTGCTATACAAATAAATGATAATAATAATAATAATGTATAAGTGTATGATATGTAGTGTGTGTGTATCTGCCTGTATAAGCGTATGATATGTAGTGTGTGTGTATCTGCCTGTATAAGTGTATGCTATGTAGTGTGTGTGTATCTGCCTGTATAAGTGTATGCTATGTAGTGTGTGTGTATCTGCCTGTATAAGTGTATGCTATGTAGTGTGTGTGTATCTGCCTGTATAAGTGTATGCTATGTAGTGTGTATGTATCTACCTGTATAAGTGTATGCTATGTAGTGTGTGTGTATTTGCATGTATAAGTGTATGCTATGTAGTGTGTGTGTATCTACCTGTATAAGTGTATGCTATGTAGTGTGTGTGTATCTGCATGTATAAGTGTATGCTATGTAGTGTGTGTGTATCTGCCTGTATAAGTGTATGCTATGTAGTGTGTGTGTATTTGCATGTATAAGTGTATGCTATGTAGTGTGTGTGTATATCTGCATGTATAAGTGTATGCTATGTAGTGTGTGCCTCTGCATGTATAAGTGAATGCTATGTAGTGTGTGTGTATCTGCATGTATAAGTGTATACTATGTAGTGTGTGTATCTGCATGTATAAGTGTATGCTATGTAGTGTGTGTGTATCTGCCTGTATAAGTGTATACTATGTAGTGTGTGTGTGTATCTGCATGTATAAGTGTATGCTATGTAGTGTGTGTGTGTATCTGCATGTTTAAGTGTATACTATGTAGTGTGTGTATCTGCATGTATAAGTGTATGCTATGTAGTGTGTGTGTGTATCTGCATGTTTAAGTGTATGCTATGTAGTGTGTGTGTATCTGCATGTGTAAGTGTATGCTATGTAGTGTGTGTGTATCTGCATGTATAAGTGTATGCTATGTTGTGTGTGTGTAAGTGTATGCTATGTAGTGTGTGTGTATCTGCATGTATAAGTGTATGCTATGTAGTGTGTGTGTATCTGCATGTATAAGTGTATGCTATGTAGTGTGTGTGTCTGCATGTATAAATGTATGCTATGTAGTGTGTGTGTATCTGCCTGTATAGGTGAATGCTATGTAGTGTGTGTGTGTCTGCATGTATAAGTGTATGCTATGTAGTGTGTGTGTATCTGCATGTATAAGTGTATGCTATGTAGTGTGTGTGTATCTGCCTGTATAAGTGTATACTATTTAGTGTGTGTGTATCTGCCTGTATAAGTGTATGCTATGTAGTGTGTATGTATCTGCATGTATAAGCGTATGCTATGCAGTGTGTGTGTGTATCTGCCTGTATAAGTGTATGTTATGTAGTGAGTGTGTATCTGCATGTATAAGTGTATGCTATGTAGTGTGTGTGTATCTGCATGTATACGTGTATGCTATGTAGTGTGTGTGTATCTGCCTGTATAAATGTATGCTATGTAGTGTGTGTGTATCTTCATGTGTAAGTGTATGCTATGTAGTGTGTGTATCTGCATGTATAAGTGTATGCTATGTAGTGTGTGTGTGTGTGTCTGCATGTATAAGTGTATGCTATGTAGTGTGTGTGTATCTGCATGTGTAAGTGTGTGTATGTGCATGTGTAAGTGTATGCTATGTAGTGTGTGTATCTGCATGTGTAAGTGTATGCTATGTAGTGTGTGTATCTGCATGTATAAGTGTATGCTATGTAGTGTGTGTGTATCTGCATGTATAAGTGTATACTATGTAGTGAGTGTGTATCTGCATGTATAAATGTATGCTATGTAGTGTGTGTATCTGCCTGTATAAGTGTATACTATGTAGTGTGTGTGTGTATCTGCATGTATAAATGTATGCTATGTAGTGTGTATGTATCTGCCTGTATAAGTGTATATTATGTAGTGAGTGTGTATCTGCATGTATAAATGTATGCTATGTAGTGTGTGTGTATGTGCATGTGTAAGTGTATGCTATGTAGTGTGTGTGTATCTGCATGTATAAGTGTATGCTATGTAGTGTGTGTGTATCTGCATGCATAAGTGTATGCTATGTAGTGTGTATGTATCTGCCTGTATAAGTGTATGTTATGTAGTGAGTGTGTATCTGCATGTATAAGTGTATGCTATGTAGTGTGTGTGTATCTGTCTGTATAAGTGTATGTTATGTAGTGAGTGTGTATCTGCATGTATAAGTGTATGCTATGTAGTGTGTGTGTATCTGCCTGTATAAGTGTAAGCTATGTAGTGTGTGTGTGTATCTGCATGTATAAGTGTATGCTATGTAGTGTGTGTGTATCTGCCTGTATAAGTGTATGTTATGTAGTGAGTGTGTATCTGCATGTATAAGTGTATGCTATGTAGTGTGTGTGTATCTGCCTGTATAAGTGTATGCTATGTAGTGTGTGTGTGTATCTGCATGTATAAGTGTATGCTATGTAGTGTGTGTGTATCTGCCTGTATAAGTGTATGCTATGTAGTGTGTGTGTGTATCTGCATGTGTAAGTGTATGCTATGTAGTGTGTGTGTATCTGCATGTATAAGTGTATGCTATGTAGTGTGTGTATCTGCATGTATAAGTGTATGCTATGTAGTGTGTGTGTGTATCTGCCTGTATAAGTGTATGCTATGTAGTGTGTGTGTATCTGCATGTATAAGTGTATGCTATGTAGTGTGTGTGTATCTGCATGTATAAGTGTATGCTATGTAGTGTGTGTGTATCTGCATGTGTAAGTGTATGCTATGTAGTGTGTGTGTGTGTATCTGCCTGTATAAGTGTATGCTATGTAGTGTGTGTATGCTATGTAGTGTGTGTGTATCTGCCTGTATAAGTGTATGCTATGTAGCGTGTGTGTATCTGCATGTATAAGTGTATGCTATGTAGTGTGTGTGTATCTGCATGTATAAGTGTATGCTATGTAGTGTGTGTGTATCTGCATGTATAAGTGTATGCTATGTAGTGTGTGTGTATCTGCATGTATAAGTGTATGCTATGTAGTGTGTGTGTATCTGTATGTATAAGTGTATGCTATGTAGTGTGTGTGTGTGTGTATCAGCATGTATAAGTGTATGCTATGTAGTGTGTGTGTATCTGCCTGTATAAGTGTATGCTATGTAGTGTGTGTGTATCTGCATGTATAAGTGTATGCTATGTAGTGTGTGTGTATCTGCATGTATAAGTGTATGCTATGTAGTGTGTTTGTATCTGCCTGTATAAGTGTATGCCATGTAGTGTGTGTGTATCTGCCTGTATAAGTGTATGCTATGTAGTGTGTGTGTATCTGCATGTATAAGTGTATGCTATGTAGTGTGTGTATCTGCATGTGTAAGTGTATGCTATGTAGTGTGGGTGTATCTGCATGTGTAAGTGTATGCTATGTAGTGTGTGTGTGTATCTGCATGTGTAAGTGTATGCTATGTAGTGTGTGTGTATCTGTATGTATAAGTGTATGCTATGTAGTGTGTGAATCTGCATGTATAAGTGTATGCTATGTAGTGTGTGTGTATCTGCCTGTATAAATGTATGCTATGTAGTGTGTGTGTATCTGCCTGTATAAGTGTATGCTATGTAGTGTGTGTGTATCTGCATGTATAAGTGTATGCTATGTACTGTGTGTATCTGCATGTGTAAGTGTATGCTATGTAGTGTGTGTGTATCTGCATGTGTAAGTGTATGCTATGTAGTGTGTGTGTATCTGCATGTGTAAGTGTATGCTATGTAGTGTGTGTGTATCTGTATGTATAAGTGTTTGCTATGTAGTGTGTGTGTATCTGTATGTATAAGTGTATGCTATGTAGTGTGTGTGTATCTGCATGTATAAGTGTATGCTATGTAGTGTGTGTGTGTGTAGCTGCATGTATAAGTGTATACTATGTAGTGTGTGTATCTGCATGTATAAGTGTATGCTATGTAGTTTGTGTATATCTGCCTGTATAAGTGTATGCTGTGTAGTGTGTGTGTATCTGCATGTATAAGTGTATGCTATGTAGTGTGTGTGTATGTGCATGTGTAAGTGTATACTATGTAGTGTGTGTGTATCTGCATGTATAAGTGTATGCTATGTAGTGTGTGTGTATCTGTATGTATAAGTGTATGCTATGTAGTGTGTGTGTGTGTGTATCTGCATGTATAAGTGTATGCTATGTAGTGTGTGTGTATCTGCCTGTATAAGTGTCTGCTATGTAGTGTGTGTGTATCTGCATGTATAAGTGTATGCTATGTAGTGTGTGTGTATCTGCCTGTATAAGTGTATGCTATGTAGTGTGTGTGTATCTGCCTGTATAAGTGTATGCTATGTAGTGTGTGTGTATCTGCATGTATTAGTGTATGCTATGTAGTGTGTGTATCTGCATGTGTAAGTGTATGCTATGTAGTGTGGGTGTATCTGCATGTGTAAGTGTATGCTATGTAGTGTGTATGTGTATCTGCATGTGTAAGTGTATGCTATGTAGTGTGTGTGTATCTGTATGTATAAGTGTATGCTATGTAGTGTGTGAATCTGCATGTATAAGTGTATGCTATGTCGTGTGTGTGTATCTGCCTGTGTAAGTGTATGCTATGTAGTGTGTGTGTGTATCTGCATGTATAAGTGTATGCTATGTAGTGTGTGTGTATCTGCATGTATAAGTGTATGCTATGTAGTGTGTGTGTGTATCTGCCTGTATAAGTGTATGCTATGTAGTGTGTGTGTATCTGCATGTATAAGTGTATGCTATGTACTGTGTGTATATCTGCATGTGTAAGTGTATGCTATGTAGTGTGTGTGTATCTGCATGTGTAAGTGTATGCTATGTAGTGTGTGTGTATCTGCATGTGTAAGTGTATGCTATGTAGTGTGTGTGTATCTGTATGTATAAGTGTTTGCTATGTAGTGTGTGTGTATCTGTATGTATAAGTGTATGCTATGTAGTGTGTGTGTATCTGCATGTATAAGTGTATGCTATGTAGTGTGTGTGTGTAGCTGCATGTATAAGTGTATACTATGTAGTGTGTGTATCTGCATGTATAAGTGTATGCTATGTAGTTTGTGTATATCTGCCTGTATAAGTGTATGCTGTGTAGTGTGTGTGTATCTGCATGTATAAGTGTATGCTATGTAGTGTGTGTGTATGTGCATGTGTAAGTGTATACTATGTAGTGTGTGTGTATCTGCATGTATAAGTGTATGCTATGTAGTGTGTGTGTATCTGCATGTATAAGTGTATGCGATGTAGTGTGTGTATATCTGCCTGTATAAGTGTATGCTATGTAGTGTGTGTGTATCTGCATGTGTAAGTGTATGTTATGTAGTGTGTGTGTATCTGCATGTATAAGTGTATGCTATGTAGTGTGTGTGTGTGTGTGTGTATCTGTCTGTATAAGTGTATGCTATGTAGTGTGTGTGTATCTGCATGTATAAGTGTATGCTATGTAGTGTGTGTGAATGTGCATGTGTAAGTGTATGCTATGTAGTGTGTGTGTATGTGCATGTGTAAGTGTATGCTATGTAGTGTGTGTGTATGTGCATGTGTAAGTGTATGCTATGTAGTGTGTGTGTATCTGTATGTATAAGTGTATGCTATGTAGTGTGTGTGTATCTGTATGTATAAGTGTATGCTATGTAGTGTGTGTGTATGTGCATGTGTAAGTGTATGCTATGTAGTGTGTGTGTGTATCTGCATGTATAAGTGTATGCTATGTAGTGTGTGTGTGTATCTGCATGTATAAGTGTATGCTATGTAGTGTGTGTGTATCTGCATGTATAAGTGTATGCTATGTAGTGTGTGTGTATATCTGCCTGTATAAGTGTATGCTATGTAGTGTGTATCTGCATGTATAAGTGTATGCTATGTAGTGTGTGTGTATCTGCCTGTATAAGTGTATGATATGTAGTGTGTGTGTATCTGCATGTATAAGTGTATGCTATGTAGTGTGTGCGTGTATCTGCATGTATAAGTGTATGCTATGTAGTGTGTGTGTATGTGCATGTATAAGTGTATGCTATGTAGTGTGTGTGTGTATCTGCATGTATAAGTGTATGCTATGTAGTGTGTGTGTGTATGTGTATGTATAAGTGTATGCTATGTAGTGTGTGTGTATCTGCCTGTATAAGTGTATGCTATGTAGTGTGTGTGTGTATGTGCATGTGTAAGTGTATGCTATGTAGTGTGCGTGTATCTGCATGTATAAGTGTATGCTATGTAGTGTGTGTGTATCTGCATGTATAAGTGTATGCTATGTAGTGTGTGTATCTGCATGTATAAGTGTATGCTATGTAGTTTGTGTATATCTGCCTGTATAAGTGTATGCTGTGTAGTGTGTGTGTGTATCTGCATGTATAAGTGTATGCTATGTAGTGTGTGTGTATGTGCATGTGTAAGTGTATACTATGTAGTGTGTGTGTATCTGCATGTATAAGTGTATGCTATGTAGTGTGTGTGTATCTGCATGTATAAGTGTATGCAATGTAGTGTGTGTATATCTGCCTGTATAAGTGTATGCTATGTAGTGTGTGTGTATCTGCATGTGTAAGTGTATGTTATGTAGTGTGTGTGTATCTGCATGTATAAGTGTATGCTATGTAGTGTGTGTGTGTGTGTGTATCTGTCTGTATAAGTGTATGCTATGTAGTGTGTGTGTATCTGCATGTATAAGTGTATGCTATGTAGTGTGTGTGAATGTGCATGTGTAAGTGTATGCTATGTAGTGTGTGTGTATGTGCATGTGTAAGTGTATGCTATGTAGTGTGTGTATATGTGCATGTGTAAGTGTATGCTATGTAGTGTGTGTGTATCTGTATGTATAAGTGTATGCTATGTAGTGTGTGTGTATCTGTATGTATAAGTGTATGCTATGTAGTGTGTGTGTATGTGCATGTGTAAGTGTATGCTATGTAGTGTGTGTGTATCTGCATGTATAAGTTTATGCTATGTAGTGTGTGTGTGTATCTGCATGTATAAGTGTATGCTATGTAGTGTGTGTGTATCTGCATGTATAAGTGTATGCTATGTAGTGTGTGTGTATATCTGCCTGTATAAGTGTATGCTATGTAGTGTGTATCTGCATGTATAAGTGTATGCTATGTAGTGTGTGTGTATCTGCCTGTATAAGTGTATGATATGTAGTGTGTGTGTATCTGCATGTATAAGTGTATGCTATGTAGTGTGTGTGTGTATCTGCATGTATAAGTGTATGCTATGTAGTGTGTGTGTATGTGCATGTATAAGTGTATGCTATGTAGTGTGTGTGTGTATCTGCATGTATAAGTGTATGCTATGTAGTGTGTGTGTATGTGCATGTATAAGTGTATGCTATGTAGTGTGTGTGTGTATCTGCCTGTATAAGTGTATGCTATGTAATGTGTGTGTGTATGTGCATGTGTAAGTGTATGCTATGTAGTGTGCGTGTATCTGCATGTATAAGTGTATGCTATGTAGTGTGTGTGTATCTGCATGTATAAGTGTATGCTATGTAGTGTGTGTGTATGTGCATGTATAAGTGTATGCTATGTAGTGTGTGTATCTGCATGTATAAGTGTATGCTATGTAGTGTGTGTGTATGTGCATGTATAAGTGTATGCTTTGTAGTGTGTGTGTATATCTGCCTGTATAAGTGTATGCTATGTAGTATGTGTGTGTATCTGCATGTATAAGTGTATGCTATGTAGTGTGTGTATCTGCATGTATAAGTGTATGCTATGTAGTGTGTGTATATCTGCATGTGTAAGTGTATGCTATGTAGTGTGTGTGTATCTGCATGTGTAAGTGTATGCTATGTAGTGTGTGTATATCTGCATGTGTAAGTGTATGCTATGTAGTGTGTGTGTATCTGCATGTGTAAGTGTATGCTATGTAGTGTGTGTATATCTGCATGTGTAAGTGTATGCTATGTAGTGTGTGTGTATCTGCATGTATAAGTGTATGCTATGTAGTGTGTGTGTATCTGCATGTATAAGTGTATGCTATGTAGTGTGTGTGTATCTGCATGTGTAAGTGTATGCTATGTAGTGTGTGTGTATCTGCATGTGTAAGTGTATGCTATGTAGTGTGTGTGTATGTGCATGTATAAGTGTATGCTATGTAGTGTGTGTGTATCTGCATGTATAAGTGTATGCTATGTAGTGTGTGTGTGTATCTGCATGTGTAAGTGTATGCTATGTAGTGTGTGTGTGTATCTGCATGTGTAAGTGTAAGCTATGTAGTGTGTTACTGTGCATTTTTGCTGACTTTAAAGGCCAGAATCTAGAATATTAATGGGGAATGCAGAGAGCAGTTTTAAAGAATCTATTATTAAATGTCAAATTAAGATATAAATATTTAGCACTGTCTCTGGAAAGGCTAATTAAATACAGAGCTCACATAGCTATACCTAGGGTTGCCACCTTTTGCCCAGAAGATTACTGGACACTTTCTGAATGGGCGTGGCTTGGGGCGTGGCTTCTTGCAGCCTCAAATTCAATATGAAATCAAATTTATATATTATATATAATTATATATGTATATACTATATATATATAATATAATATCTATATGTATATAATATAATATCTATAATATATATATATATATATATGTATATATATATATATATATATATATATATATATATATATATATATATATATATATATATATATATAAAAGCCACAGCCAGTACATTGCATGAGAACACCCTCCCTGACTTTGTAGAGCACAGTGTACATTGTGGTAGAATAAAATAAATCTTATTACTAACCTCTCTGCAGTCAAAGAGATTTTATTATACTGAGTTTGTTATACAGGAGAGCGGGCTTACAGCTGCATCATTTCCTAAGAGACAGAAAACGATGTCTGTGGCTCTTAGGAAACGATAATGTAGCTGTAAGCCCATCCTCCTGTTTAACAAACACAGTATAGTAAAATCTGTTTAGAAGCTGCAGAGAGGTTAGCGTTAGTGTGGTTAGTGAAAGCCTTACAGGACCGGTCACCGGCTGCACGCACCTCTGCTCACTGTCTTGTCTCCTACTCTCCTTCCTTACATGGCACAATCTGCGCATGTGCAGTGCAGGCTCAGCGCAGCGATGTTAGTGACGTGTGCCGTCGTAACTAGGGTTGCCACCTCAGCCATGTTTTTTTGGATACTTATGAGTTACACATGCTGCAGGGTGTGCAGGGAGGAACATGTATTGTGTTTCTGGACAGCACTATTTATATTCCTCCTTGCACACCCTGCAGCATGTGTAACTTATAAGTGTTCTGTATTTTAAGGGACGGGTAGCAACCCTAGTCGTAACCCCCCAAGCAACGAACTCAGCAAGGATAGAAACGACCTTAAACTGAGTTGCCTTATTTCTCCCACGCTTCCTGCTAACAATTGGATAACATAGCTGCCAATCAATACTGCTGGTAGGCGGGTCATTAATAAACAACTATAGAGAAAAGAAGAAGCCTGGGTTGCTGCATCCTGTAGCAGAGGGAGGGGAGCTTGAGTAGTGTGACTACCACAACAACATAGCTTGCTGTTACACATCAGTGCCAGTCATGACCCTCTTCCTCCCTCCCACATACTCCAGGTAGCACCTCCCACATACTTAACTCCAGGCAGGCTCCGTCTTAGTCTCCTCCCGCCAGGCTATGAGCTCCTCTGGCCAGCTATTTTTTTTTTTTAAATCTGCGGTCAGTGCTGTGCCAGCCCCAGGGGAGCTCTTAGCCCGGGGCATTAGACGGTAGTTCTGGGGCACAGGACATACAGCCCCAGACCGGGACTGTCCCGGTGAAACCGGGGCAGGTGGCAACCCTAGCTATACCAGTGGTTTGAGCTTGTGTTTGATTTGCTGCCTAAGAGTATTAAAAGATATGACTTTATTTAGCATTTTATTTATATTACTTTGGTCTTATGATTTTTTTTAAGCCCCGTCGCTGCTCCTGCCCACCACATTTCAATGTTTTGCCGGGGGGGGGGGGGGGGGGAGACGAGGGGTGTCCCTCTTTTGAATTTTGAACTGTTGGGAGGTATGCACACTGTAGCTCTTTCTTAATGAAGGGGTTATACACTGTGCAGATTTCTGTTCTAGTGAAGGGGTTAATACAAAGTGCAGCTCTTCTCAGTGCTAGTGAAAGTGCTAATATATATAGTGTGTAGCTTTATTTATATAGTGTAGCTGTAATGTATATAGTGTAGCTTTATGTATATAGTGTAGCTTTATTATGTATATAGTGTAGCTGTAATGTATATAGTGTAGCTTTATGTATATAGTGTAGCTGTAATGTATATAGTGTAGCTTTATGTATATAGTGTAGCTGTAATGTATATAGTGTAGCTGTAATGTATATAGTGTAGCTTTATGTATATAGTGTAGCTGTAATGCACTAGTAGAGGATATGACAGTGACAATGTGCTCAGTGCTAGTGAAAGTGCTAATATATATAGTGTAGCTTTATTTATATAGTGTAGCTGTAATGTATATAGTGTAGCTGTAATGTATATAGTGTAGCTTTATGTATATAGTGTAGTTGTAATGTATATAGTGTAGCTGTAAGGTATATAGTGTAGCTTTATGTATATAGTATAGCTGTAATGTATATAGTGTAGCTTTATGTATATAGTGTAGCTGTAATGCACTAGTAGAGGATATGACAGTGACAATGTGCTCAGTGCTAGTGAAAGTGCTAATATATTGTGTAGCTTTATGTATATAGTGTAGCTTTATGTATATAGTGTAGCTGTAATGCACTAGTAGAGGATATGACAGTGACAATGTGCTCAGTGCTAGTGAAAGTGCTAATATATATTGTGTAGCTTTATGTATATAGTGTAGCTTTATGTATATAATGTAGCTGTATGCACTAGTAGAGGATATGACAGTGACAATGTGCTTAGTGCTAGTGAAAGTGCTAATATATATTGTGTAGCTTTATGTATATAGTGTAGCTGTAATGCACTAGTAGAGGATATGACAGTGACAATGTGCTCAGTGCTAGTGAAAGTGCTAATATATATTGTGTAGCTTTATGTATATAATGTAGCTGTAATGCACTAGCAGAGGATATGACAGTGACAATGTGCTCAGTGCTAGTGAAAGTGCTAATATATATTGTGTAGCTTTATGTATATAGTGTAGCTGTAATGCACTAGTAGAGGATATGACAGTGACAATTTGCTCAGTGCTAGTGAAAGTGCTAATATATATTGTGTAGCTTTATGTATATAGTGCAGCTGTAATGTATATAGTGTAGCTGTAATGTATATAGTGTAGCTTTATGTATATAGTATAGCTGTAATGTATATAGTGTAGCTTTATGTATATAGTGTAGCTGGAATGCACTAGTAGAGGATATGACAGTGACAATGTGCTCAGTGCTAGTGAAAGTGCTAATATATTGTGTAGCTTTATGTATATAGTGTAGCTTTATGTATATAGTGTAGCTGTAATGCACTAGTAGAGGATATGACAGTGACAATGTGCTCAGTGCTAGTGAAAGTGCTAATATATATTGTGTAGCTTTATGTATATAGTGTAGCTGTAATGTACTAGTAGAGGATATGACAGTGACAATGTGCTCAGTGCTAGTGAAAGTGCTAATATATATTGTGTAGCTTTATGTATATAATGTAGCTGTAATGCACTAGCAGAGGATATGACAGTGACAATGTGCTCAGTGCTAGTGAAAGCGCTAATATATATTGTGTAGCTTTATGTATATAGTGTAGCTGTAATGCACTAGTAGAGGATATGACAGTGACAATTTGCTCAGTGCTAGTGAAAGTGCTAATATATATTGTGTAGCTTTATGTATATAGTGTAGCTGTAATGCACTAGTAGAGGATATGACAGTGACAATGGGCTCAGTGCTAGTGAAAGTGCTAATATATATAGTGTAGCTTTATGTATATAGTGTAGCTGTAATGCACTAGTAGAGGATATGACAGTGACAATGTGCTCAGTGCTAGTGAAAGTGCTAATATATATTGTGTAGCTTTATGTATATAGTGTAGCTGTAATGCACTAGTAGAGGATATGACAGTGACAATGTGCTTAGTGCTAGTGAAAGTGCTAATATATATTGTGTAGCTTTATGTATATAGTGTAGCTGTAATGCACTAGTAGAGGATATGACAGTGACAATGGGCTCAGTGCCAGTGAAAGTGCTAATATATATTGTGTAGCTTTATGTATATAGTGTAGCTTTATGTATATAGTGTAGCTTTATGTATATAGTGTAGCTGTAAGGCACTAGTAGAGGATATGACAGTGACAATGTGCTCAGTGCTAGTGAAAGTGCTAATATATATTGTGTAGCTTTATGTATATAATGTAGCTGTAACGCACTAGCAGAGGATATGACAGTGACAATGTGCTCAGTGCTAGTGAAAGTGCTAATATATATTGTGTAGCTTTATGTATATAGTGTAGCTGTAATGCACTAGTAGAGGATATGACAGTGACAATGTGCTCAGTGCTAGTGAAAGTGCTAATATATATTGTGTAGCTTTATGAATATAGTGTAGCTGTAATGTACTAGTAGAGGATATGACAATGTGCTCAGTGCTAGTGAAAGTGCTAATATATATTGTGTAGCTTTATGTATATAGTGTAGCTGTAATGCACTAGTAGAGGATATGACAGTGACAATGTGCTCAGTGCTAGTGAAAGTGCTAATATATATTGTGTAGCTTTATGAATATAGTGTAGCTGTAATGTACTAGTAGAGGATATGACAGTGACAATGGGCTCAGTGCTAGTGAAAGTGCTAATATACATTGTGTAGCTTTATGTATATAGTGTAGCTGTAATGCGCTAGTAGAGGATATGACAGTGACAATGGGCTCAGTGCTAGTGAAAGTGCTAATATATATATTGTGTAGCTTTATGTATATAGTGTAGCTTTATGTATATAGTGTAGCTGTAATGCACTAGTAGAGGATATGACAGTGACAATGTGCTCAGTGCTAGTGAAAGTGCTAATATATTGTGTAGCTTTATGTATATAGTGTAGCTTTATGTATATAGTGTAGCTGTAATGCACTAGTAGAGGATATGACAGTGACAATGTGCTCAGTGCTAGTGAAAGTGCTAATATATATTGTGTAGCTTTATGTATATAGTGTAGCTGTAATGCACTAGTAGAGGATGTGACAGTGACAATTTGCTCAGTGCTAGTGAAAGTGCTAATATATATTGTGTAGCTTTATGTATATAGTGTAGCTGTAATGTATATAGTGTAGCTGTAATGTATATAGTGTAGCTTTATGTATATAGCATAGCTGTAATGTATATAGTGTAGCTTTATGTATATAGTGTAGCTGGAATGCACTAGTAGAGGATATGACAGTGACAATGTGCTCAGTGCTAGTGAAAGTGCTAATATATTGTGTAGCTTTATGTATATAGTGTAGCTTTATGTATATAGTGTAGCTGTAATGCACTAGTAGAGGATATGACAGTGACAATGTGCTCAGTGCTAGTGAAAGTGCTAATATATATTGTGTAGCTTTATGTATATAGTGTAGCTGTAATGTACTAGTAGAGGATGTGACAGTGACAATGTGCTCAGTGCTAGTGAAAGTGCTAATATATATTGTGTAGCTTTATGTATATAGTGTAGCTTTATGTATATAATGTAGCTGTATGCACTAGTAGAGGATATGACAGTGACAATGTGCTTAGTGCTAGTGAAAGTGCTAATATATTTCTCCTGTTAAGTGTAGTCAGTCCACGGGTCATCCATTACTTATGGAATATATCTCTTCCTAACAGGAAACTGCAAGAGAATTACCCAGCAGAGCTGCTATATAGCTCCTCCCCTCACATATCATATTCAGTCATTCTCTTGCAGCCTAACTAAAAGGAAGCTGTGAGAGATCTGTGGTGTTCTTTTTAACTTAGTTTATTTCTACAATCAAAAGTTTGTTATTTTAAATGGCACCGGAGTGTGCTGTTTATTCTCAGGCAGCATTAGAAGAAGAATCTGCCTGGGTTTTTTCTATGGTCTTAGCAGACGTAACTAAGATCCACTGGCTGTTTCTCATCTGAGGAGTGAGGTAACTTCAGAGAAGGGGAATAGCATGCAGGGCCCCCCTGCAACAAATGAGGTATGTGCAGTAAATTATTTTCTGAGGAATGGAATTGACTGAGAAAATACTGCTGATACCATTGTAAAGTAAGTTCAGCCTTAAATGCAGTGATAGCGACTGGTATCAGGCTGATGTGTGTGTGTGTGTACACTGAATGTATTTTTCTAAGGAATGGAATTGACTCTGAAAATACTGTTAATACTGAAATAATGTATGAGCCTTAACTGCAGTAAAAGCGACTGGTAGCAGGCTTATTAATAATAATACATAACTTTCAAATGTATGTTTAAAACGTTTACTGGCATGTTAATCGTTTTTGTGAGGTACTTGGTGATAAAACTTATTAGGGCATGATTTTTACCACATGGCCATTTTTGTTTTCTGCATAGAAACAGTTTCTGAGCTTCCCCACTGTTGTAATATGAGTGGGAGGGGCCTATTTTAGCGCCTTTTTGCGCAGTAAAAATTCAGTCACAATCTGTCTACTTCATCCTCCATGATCCAGATTGTCTCTAGAGAGCTCAGGGGTCTTCAAAATCCATTTTGAGGGAGGTAATCAGTCACAGCAGTCCTGTGACAGTGTATTTGACTGTGAGAAAAACGTTAATTATATAATTGTTATCCGTTTTTGGGTACTAAGGGGTTAATCATCCATTTGCTGGTGGGTGCAATCCTTTGCTAACTTAATACATTTACTGTGAAAATTTGGTTGCTATAACTATTTTGGTCATTGTTATTTCAACTGTGTCAGTTTTTTTGTGCTTCTTAAAGGCACAGTAACGTTTTTTATATTGCTTGTAAATTAATTTTGAAAAGTATTTCCAAGTTTGCTAGTCTCATTGCTAGTTTGTTTAAACATGTCTGACTCAGATGAATCTCTTTGTTCACTATGTTTAAAGGCCAACGTGGAGCCCAATAGAAATTTGTGTACTAATTGCATTGATGCTACTTTAAATAAAAGTCAATCTTTACATGCAAAGAAATTATCACCAGACAACGAGGGGGAAGTTATGCCGACTAACTCTCCTCACGTGTCAGTACCTTCGCCTCCCGCTCAGGAGGTGCGTGATTTTGTGGCGCCAAGTACATCAGGGAGGCCCTTACAAATCACTTTGCAAGACATGGCTACTGTTATGACAGAAGTATTATCTAAGTTGCCAGAATTAAGAGGCAAGCGCGATAGCTCTGGGTTAAGGACAGAGCGCGCGGATGAGATGAGAGCCATGTCAGATACTGCGTCACAGTTTGGAGAACGTGAGGACGGAGAGCTTCATTCTGTGGGTGACGGATCTGATCCAGGGAGACTGGATTCAGAGATTTCCACTTTTAAATTTAAGCTAGAGAACCTCCGGACATTGCTAGGGGAGGTATTAGCGGCTCTGAATGATTGTAACACGGTTGCAATTCCAGAGAAATTATGTAGGTTGGATAGATACTATGCGGTACCGGTGTGTACTGACGTATTTCCTATACCAAAAAGGCTTACAGAGATTATTAGCAAGGAGTGGGATAGACCGGGTGTGCCTTTTACCCCTCCTCCCATATTTAGGAAAATGTTTCCTATTGACGCCACCACACGAGACTTATGGCAGACGGTCCCTAAGGTGGAGGGAGCAGTTTCTACTTTAGCTAAGCGTACCACTATCCCGGTGGAGGATAGTTGTGCCTTTTCAGATCCAATGGATAAAAAATTAGAGGGTTACCTTAAGAAAATGTTTGTTCAACAAGGTTTTATTTTACAGCCCCTCGCATGCATTGCGCCTGTCACTGCTGCGGCAGCATTCTGGTTTGAGTCTCTGGAAGAGGCCATTCTCTCAGCTCCATTGGATGAAATAATCAACAAGCTTAAAACACTTAAGCTAGCTAACGCATTTGTTTCTGATGCCGTTGTGCATTTAACCAAACTTACAGCTAAGAACTCCGGATTCGCCATCCAAGCGCGCAGAGCGCTATGGCTTAAATCCTGGTCAGCTGACGTGACTTCTAAATCTAAATTGCTTAATATTCCTTTCAAAGGGCAGACCTTATTCGGGCCCGGCTTGAAAGAAATTATTGCTGACATTACGGGAGGTAAGGGCCATGCTCTACCTCAGGACAGGGCCAAATCAAAGGCCAAACAGTCTAATTTTCGTGCCTTTCGTAACTTCAAGGCAGGAGCAGCATCAACTTCCTCTGCTCCAAAACAGGAAGGAGCTGTTGCTCGTTACAGGCAGGGCTGGAAAGTTAACCAGTCCTGGAACAGGGGCAAGCAGGCCAAGAAACCTGCTGCTGCCCCCAAGACAGCATGAAGAGAGGGCCCCCTATCCGGAAACGGATCTAGTGGGGGGCAGACTTTCTCTCTTCGCCCAGGCTTGGGCAAGAGATGTCCAGGATCCCTGGGCGTTGGAGATCATATCTCAGGGATATCTCCTGGACTTCAAAACTTCTCCTCCACGGGGGAGATTTCATCTTTCAAGGTTATCAGCAAACCAAATAAAGAAAGAGGCGTTTCTACGCTGTGTACAAGACCTCTTACTAATGGGGGTAATCCACCCAGTTCCGCGGACGGAACACGGGCAGGGATTCTATTCAAATCTATTTGTGGTTCCCAAGAAAGAGGGAACCTTCAGGCCAATCTTGGACTTAAAAATCCTAAACAAATTTCTAAGAGTTCCATCATTCAAAATGGAAACTATTCGAACCATCCTTCCCATGATCCAAGAGGGTCAGTACATGACCACAGTGGACCTAAAGGATGCCTACCCTCACATACCGATTCACAAGGATCATTACCGGTATCTAAGATTTGCCTTCCTAGACAGGCATTACCAGTTTGTAGCTCTTCCCTTCGGATTAGCTACGGCTCCAAGAATCTTTACAAAAATTCTAGGCTCACTTCTGGCGGTACTAAGACCGCGCAGCATAGCGGTGACTCCGTACCTAGACGACATTCTGATACAAGCGTCAAGTTTTCAAACTGCCAAGTCTCATACAGAGATAGTTCTGGCATTTCTGAGGTCGCATGGGTGGAAGGTGAACGTGGAAAAGAGTTCTCTATTACCACTTACAAGAGTTCCCTTTCTAGGGACTCTTATAGATTCTGTAGAGATTAAAATTTACCTGACAGAGGCCAGGTTATTAAAACTTCTAAATGCTTGCCGTGTCCTTCACTCCATTCCACACCCGTCAGTAGCTCAGTGCATGGAAGTAATCGGCTTAATGGTAGCGGCAATGGACATAGTACCATTTGCGCGCCTGCATCTCAGACCGCTGCAATTGTGCATGCTAAATCAGTGGAACGGGGATTACTAAGATTTGTCCCCCCTACTAAATCTGGATCAAGAGACCAGAGATTCTCTTCTATGGTGGCTTTCTCGGCCACATCTGTCCAAGGGGATGACCTTTCGCAGGCCAGATTGGACGATTGTAACAACAGACGCCAGCCTTCTAGGCTGGGGAGCAGTCTGGAATTCCCTGAAAGCTCAGGGATTATGGACTCAGGAGGAGAAACTCCTCCCAATAAATATTCTGGAGTTAAGAGCAATATTCAATGCTCTCCTAGCTTGGCCTCAGTTAGCAACTCTGAGGTTCATCAGATTTCAGTAGGACAACATCA
The DNA here is from genome assembly GCF_027579735.1 of Bombina bombina. Classification (NCBI taxonomy): domain Eukaryota; kingdom Metazoa; phylum Chordata; class Amphibia; order Anura; family Bombinatoridae; genus Bombina; species Bombina bombina. The sequence continues at coordinate 50,505,172 of NC_069503.1, read as the reverse complement.
CGACTGTGGCTTACATCAACCATCAAGGGGGAACCAGAAGTTCCCTAGCGATGTTGGAAGTCTCAAAGATAATTCGCTGGGCAGAGTCTCACTCTTGCCACCTGTCAGCGATCTACATCCCAGGCGTGGAGAACTGGGAGGCGGATTTTCTAAGTCGCCAGACTTTTCATCCGGGGGAGTGGGAACTTCATCCAGAGGTCTTTGCTCAACTGATTTATCGTTGGGGCAAACCAGATCTGGATCTCATGGCGTCTCGTCAGAACGCCAAGCTTCCTTGTTACGGATCCAGGTCCAGGGACCCGGGAGCGGTGCTGATAGATGCTCTGACAGCCCCTTGGGTCTTCAACATGGCTTATGTGTTTCCACCATTCCCGATGCTTCCTCGTTTGATTGCCAAGATCAAACAGGAGAGAGCTTCGGTGATTCTGATAGCGCCTGCGTGGCCACGCAGGACCTGGTATGCAGACCTAGTGGACATGTCGTCCTGTCCACCGTGGTCTCTGCCTCTGAGACAGGACCTTCTAATTCAGGGTCCTTTCAACCATCCAAATCTAATTTCTCTGAGGCTGACTGCATGGAGATTGAACGCTTGATTCTATCAAAGCGTGGCTTCTCGGAGTCGGTTATTGATACCTTAATACAGGCTAGGAAGCCTGTTACCAGAAAAATTTACCATAAGATATGGCGTAAATATTTACATTGGTGCGAATCCAAGAGTTACTCATGGAGTAAGGTTAGGATTCCTAGGATATTGTCCTTTCTACAAGAGGGTTTAGAAAAGGGCTTATCTGCTAGTTCGTTAAAGGGACAGATTTCTGCTCTGTCTATTCTTCTACACAAACGTCTGGCTGAAGTTCCAGACGTTCAGGCTTTCTGTCAGGCTTTGACTAGGATTAAGCCTGTGTTTAAGTCTGTTGCTCCGCCGTGGAGCTTAAACTTAGTTCTTAATGTTCTTCAAGGCGTTCCATTTGAACCCCTTCATTCCATTGATATCAAGCTGTTATCTTGGAAAGTTCTGTTTTTGATGGCTATTTCCTCGGCTCGAAGAGTCTCTGAGTTATCTGCCTTACATTGGGATTCTCCTTATCTGATTTTTCATTCAGACAAGGTAGTCCTGCGTACTAAACCTGGGTTCTTACCTAAGGTAGTTACTAACAGGAATATCAATCAAGAGATTGTTGTTCCATCTCTGTGTCCTAACCCTTCTTCAAAGAAGGAACGACTTTTGCATAATCTGGACGTAGTCCGTGCCCTAAAATTCTATTTGCAGGCAACTAAAGATTTTCGTCAAACTTCTTCCCTGTTTGTCGTTTACTCTGGACAGAGAAGAGGTCAAAAGGCTTCGGCTATCTCTCTCTCCTTTTGGCTTCGTAGCATAATACGCTTAGCCTATGAGACTGCTGGACAGCAGCCTCCTGAAAGGATTACAGCTCATTCTACTAGAGCTGTGGCTTCCACCTGGGCCTTTAAAAATGAGGCCTCTGTTGAACAGATTTGCAAGGCTGCGACTTGGTCTTCGCTTCACACTTTTTCAAAATTTTACAAATTTGACACTTTTGCTTCCTCGGAGGCTATTTTTGGGAGAAAGGTACTTCAGGCAGTGGTTCCTTCTGTTTAATGTTCCTGCCTTGTCCCTCCCTTCATCCGTGTACTTTAGCTTTGGTATTGGTATTCCATAAGTAATGGATGACCCGTGGACTGACTACACTTAACAGGAGAAAACATAATTTATGCTTACCTGATAAATTCCTTTCTCCTGTAGTGTAGTCAGTCCACGGCCCGCCCTGTTTTTACGGCAGGTCTAAATTTTAATTAAACTCCAGTCACCACTGTACCCTATGGTTCCTCCTTTCTCGTCTGCTTTGGTCGAATGACTGAATATGATATGTGAGGGGAGGAGCTATATAGCAGCTCTGCTGGGTAATTCTCTTGCAGTTTCCTGTTAGGAAGAGATATATTCCATAAGTAATGGATGACCCGTGGACTGACTACACTACAGGAGAAAGGAATTTATCAGGTAAGCATAAATTATGTTATTGTTTAGCTTTATGTATATAGTGTAGCTGTAATGCACTAGTAGAGGATATGACAGTGACAATGTGCTCAGTGCTAGTGAAAGTGCTAATATATATTGTGTAGCTTTATGTATATAGTGTAGCTGTAATGTACTAGTAGAGGATATGACAGTGACAATGTGCTCATTGCTAGTGAAAGTGCTAAAATATATTGTGTAGCTTTATGTATATAATGTAGCTGTAATGCACTAGCAGAGGATATGACAGTGACAATGTGCTCAGTGCTAGTGAAAGTGCTAATATATATTGTGTAGCTTTATGTATATAGTGTAGCTGTAATGCACTAGTAGAGGATATGACAGTGACAATGGGCTCAGTGCTAGTGAAAGTGCTAATATATATAGTGTAGCTTTATGTATATAGTGTAGCTGTAATGCACTAGTAGAGGATATGACAGTGACAATGTGCTCAGTGCTAGTGAAAGTGCTAATATATATTGTGTAGCTTTATGTATATAGTGTAGCTTTATGTATATAATGTAGCTGTATGCACTAGTAGAGGATATGACAGTGACAATGTGCTTAGTGCTAGTGAAAGTGCTAATATATATTGTGTAGCTTTATGTATATAGTGTAGCTGTAATGCACTAGTAGAGGATATGACAGTGACAATGTGCTCAGTGCTAGTGAAAGTGCTAATATATATTGTGTAGCTTTATGTATATAATGTAGCTGTAACGCACTAGCAGAGGATATGACAGTGACAATGTGCTCAGTGCTAGTGAAAGTGCTAATATATATTGTGTAGCTTTATGTATATAGTGTAGCTGTAATGCACTAGTAGAGGATATGACAGTGACAATGTGCTCAGTGCTAGTGAAAGTGCTAATATATATTGTGTAGCTTTATGTATATAGTGTAGCTGTAATGCACTAGTAGAGGATATGACAGTGACAATGTGCTCAGTGCTAGTGAAAGTGCTAATATATATTGTGTAGCTTTATGTATATAGTGTAGCTGTAATGTACTAGTAGAGGATATGACAATGTGCTCAGTGCTAGTGAAAGTGCTAATATATATTGTGTAGCTTTATGTATATAGTGTAGCTGTAATGCACTAGTAGAGGATATGACAGTGACAATGTGCTCAGTGCTAGTGAAAGTGCTAATATATATTGTGTAGCTTTATGTATATAGTGTAGCTGTAATGCACTAGTAGAGAATATGACAGTGACAATGGGCTCAGTTCTAGTGAAAGTGCTAATATATATTGTGTAGCTTTATGTATATAGTGTAGCTGTAATGTACTAGTAGAGGATATGACAGTGACAATGGGCTCAGTGCTAGTGAAAGTGCTAATATACATTGTGTAGCTTTATGTATATAGTGTAGCTGTAATGCGCTAGTAGAGGATATGACAGTGACAATGGGCTCAGTGCTAGTAAAAAGTGCTAATATATATTGTGTAGCTTTATGTATATAGTGTAGCTTTATGTATATAGTGTAGCTGTAATGCACTAGTAGAGGATATGACAGTGACAATGTGCTCAGTGCTAGTGAAAGTGCTAATATATATTGTGTAGCTTTATGTATATAGTGTAGCTGTAATGCACTAGTAGAGGATATGACAGTGACAATGTGCTCAGTGCTAGTGAAAGTGCTAATATATATTGTGTAGCTTTATGTATATAGTGTAGCTGTAATGCACCAGTAGAGGATATGACAGTGACAATGTGCTCAGTGCTAGTGAAAGTGCTAATATATATTGTGTAGCTTTATGTATATAGTGTAGCTGTAATGCACTAGTAGAGGATATGACAGTGACAATGTGCTCAGTGCTAGTGAAAGTGCTAATATATATAAGGTCTTAACCCCCTATTCCATCTTACGACTTGCTTTAAACCTTATACCTATAAGAAATAAACAGACCAGACACTCAGTTGGGAGAAAAAACAAAGACCAGTCACGGTCACGTTTATTTAAACATAAACGATTTAACTTGTGCCTGCGATGATATTTAATACCATTGCAGGCACTCAAATAAATTAACTTCCAAAACTTGGCAACAAGTTCGTTAACAATCCGTTGGCGGCATCTCACCCTAAACCTAACCCCTATCAGCAGCTGGTCAAGGCCCCTTTCGGTGTTTGCAGCGTGACACCCGGCTGTTCACGCCCAATGGCACAAAAAGAGAGCTGTGGAAATAAGAGATTTTCAGCCTGTATTCGTAAGGGAGGGGACCCCCCAAGCCGGCACCTGGGCGGGCGTAACCCCTCCCCTTTTATTGACCGTCACTCTTCTCCTTCTGTGCCCGCTCCCCAGGGCCTTGACCACCCGCCGGCTAGGGCATCTCCACCCAACCCAGTAGAGCACCCCCCATCAGGCGAATCGTACAACCCTCCTGATGTGGGTGGGTGGCTATATTAACAACCCGGGCTTACAAAAGGCTAGCTCAATTAAACCTACCCCTGCCGGGTTCACTCACCCTCATGCTGCCGCATCGCTGCCGCCACTCTCTTCTTCATCCCAAGGGGCCGGGTGGGCGGGGAAAAACTTTCTCCTCGAAGTCTGGAACAGAAAGAGGCCGGATACACTGCTGCAGGACCCTATAAAGGTAAGCACAAAACACTGCCTCCTCGCCTGCAACATTGTAACAAAAACACCCTAGCATTCTCCAGACTTCAAGTTGGTAATCCCTTAATGTTGTTACTGGCCCACTAGAGGGCCCTCCACTCTCATAAGGTCTTAACCCCCTATTCCATCTTACGACTTGCTTTAAACCTTATACCTATAAGAAATAAACAGACCAGACACTCAGTTGGGAGAAAAAACAAAGACCAGTCACGGTCACGTTTATTTAAACATAAACGATTTAACTTGTGCCTGCGATGATATTTAATACCATTGCAGGCACTCAAATAAATTAACTTCCAAAACTTGGCAACAAGTTCGTTAACAATCCGTTGGCGGCATCTCACCCTAAACCTAACCCCTATCAGCAGCTGGTCAAGGCCCCTTTCGGTGTTTGCAGCGTGACACCCGGCTGTTCACACCCAATGGCACAAAAAGAGAGCTGTGGAAATAAGAGATTTTCAGCCTGTATTCGTAAGGGAGGGGACCCCCCAAGCCGGCGCCTGGGCGGGCGTAACCCCTCCCCTTTTATTGACCGTCACTCTTCTCCTTCTGTGCCCGCTCCCCAGGGCCTTGACCACCCGCCGGCTAGGGCATCTCCACCCAACCCAGTAGAGCACCCCCCATCAGGCGAATCGTACAACCCTCCTGATGTGGGTGGGTGGCTATATTAACAACCCGGGCTTACAAAAGGCTAGCTCAATTAAACCTACCCCTGCCGGGTTCACTCACCCTCATGCTGCCGCATCGCTGCCGCCACTCTCTTCTTCATCCCAAGGGGCCGGGTGGGCGGGGAAAAACTTTCTCCTCGAAGTCTGGAACAGAAAGAGGCCGGATACACTGCTGCAGGACCCTATAAAAGTAAGCACAAAACACTGCCTCCTCGCCTGCAACATTGTAACAAAAACACCCTAGCATTCTCCAGACTTCAAGTTGGTAATCCCTTAATGTTGTTACTGGCCCACTAGAGGGCCCTCCACTCTCATAAGGTCTTAACCCCCTATTCCATCTTACGACTTGCTTTAAACCTTATACCTATAAGAAATAAACAGACCAGACACTCAGTTGGGAGAAAAAACAAAGACCAGTCACGGTCACGTTTATTTAAACATAAACGATTTAACTTGTGCCTGCGATGATATTTAATACCATTGCAGGCACTCAAATAAATTAACTTCCAAAACTTGGCAACAAGTTCGTTAACAATCCGTTGGCGGCATCTCACCCTAAACCTAACCCCTATCAGCAGCTGGTCAAGGCCCCTTTCGGTGTTTGCAGCGTGACACCCGGCTGTTCACGCCCAATGGCACAAAAAGAGAGCTGTGGAAATAAGAGATTTTCAGCCTGTATTCGTAAGGGAGGGGACCCCCCAAGCCGGCGCCTGGGCGGGCGTAACCCCTCCCCTTTTATTGACCGTCACTCTTCTCCTTCTGTGCCCGCTCCCCAGGGCCTTGACCACCCGCCACAAGAGCCAGGCGTACTCTTGCCGCCAAACTAATAAGCCAACAGGCAACTATATACACACTATACCAAATTACAACAACTTTTTTTTTTTTTTTTTTATATAACTAACAATAAAGCGCTCCTGATGTCTTTTAAGAAGATATCCAGACCAACATCCGTCAGGTGGACACCATCAGGGCGAAACAGATCCTTCCTGTCGGCCGTTAAAAGCTCGTGTCTGACCACAAAGCCCCCTAAGGCCGTGACCGTCCTTCCCATCTCCCGGTTAACCTTCTTTCGTACATTGTACGCGGCCTTCTGGGTCACAATATACCGCCAATGTAGTCGTGCGACCACATTGGACCATCCCAACTTAACATCTTTAAGCCATGTGTGTACCCACTTCAAGTCTGCCATCATGCGTTTTATCAAATCCAATGCTGGGAGAGACCCCAAGTCATTCCCCCCGAGGTGCAGCACTATCACATTAGGCTGCCCCCACCACTTGTGCGCCTCCTGCAATAAGGCCGGCAAATCAGCCCAAGTGAGGCCCCTGCGCCCTAACCATCGGAAGTTCGCCCTGGACATTGCAAATCCAAGTTGCTGCCCTTCCGCTGAACGCAGCGCCCTGATGGACGCCCAATGGATGTAGGAATGTCCGACAATCCATACTCGAACTGGAGGGGGATTGCCACCTCTTACACCTGGCAAAACAGATCAAAACCACATTACCCGTCATGCCCCTTTCAAGCAATCCCTACAGACCTCCTCCCCCCACTCGTAATGCCCTGGCACCCGACCCTAATGGATGTGAGCCCCCCCTTACTACGTGGGTCTAATGTATCTTTTGTATTGGGTTGACTTCCATCTGCCCAACCTTTTAATTTCTGCAGCTGGTGTCCCAGCCGCCGCCGCGCTGGTAGCTGCCCCAATCCGGAAAGAGTGTGGGGCAATCTTTTTCGGATCCAACCCCGCCAGCTCTGCCGTTTTCGCGAGTACCCTGCGAAACTGAAAATGCGACAAGGCGCTGCCATGCTTGTGCACTAAAAACTGTTTGCTACTCTGAGGTCTTACCCTCTGAAATTCTTCAACACATCGCACCGGGCAGCATTCCTCAAATGCGTGCCTCTGCAGCGGGAGCCATGCCCCCTTACCTTCCTGGTCCGTTTTGGACCGAGGAACGAACAGGAGAAGCCCCTCTCCCGAGCAACGCACGTGCTCTGCCAGGATACCTCCTGTCCCTTTAAGTTTGGAGGAGGACACCAACTCCCCCACTCGTAATGCCCCCGCAAAAGCCAGCGCGAATGCTGCACTAAACAGGAGTTTTTCATAGTCCGATGTACAGGCCGATTGCAATTGTCTGGCCAGGTCTCGTAACCGGCCCGATGTTATGGGCTCCCTCCGATCATTAGGACGGGGGGAAACCCTACCCCAACCTTTCAGCACTTGACGAACCAGAAATGACCTTGAGTGGTCAGCATAGCCCAATGCCTTATTAAAAAATGCTAACGCTGCTAGTTTGCCTGCTGCACCCATTTTACTAGCCCCTCCTATCCTTAACTGAGCCAACCATTCCAGTACCTGTACCCTGGACGCGTCTTCCACCTGCACTCCCATCTGTTGGCAGAAGGCCACCCATTTATTCCAGTGATTGACGTATGTAGACCAAGTCTTTGGCGCTAACGATGCTCTGATTAGGGGGAGGATCTTCATCCCCATAAGCCTAAAGGCAGAGGGGTGCAGTGGCAATAATCTGAAAGCTGACTCAATGTCTAGCTTTGCCATCAGAGCCCCTGGGCCCTTCACTCGCACCAACGTCAGCGCCTCATCAAACGATTGATAGTGCACTGTACTTAGGTCCGGATCAATTGCGTCGTTTACCGACGCGCCCTTAGGGAAGGACAGGTGATGAATCAACCTGAACTTTCCTACCTCTTTTTTAGGTACCACCCCCAGGGGGGAAACCACTAGGTCGGCTATGGGCATAACTGCAAATGGGCCGGACACCCGGCCCATCGCAACCTCCTTAGCCAGTTTGTCCCTCACTACCTGTGGGAACTCATAGGCCGTCTTCAGGTTCCTATGGACCCCCGACCACACAACCAAACCCCGCACTGGTATCTGGAAGCCCACACCCAGCCCATCCCGGAGCAGCACCGCTGACTCCTGATCCGGGTAATCGGCCAGCCATGGCATCATGGCTGCCAGATTAAGCGGTGTTGGGGCCCTTAACTCCAGTTCCCGGCTTAATGGCCGGTCTGGCCTGTCCCTGCTCTTTTCTTTTTCCGCATTCCACACCTGGGTGGGGCCCCCCGCAGTGCTTGCATATGTGCCGAAAGGAACAGCTGCTCCCTCTGTCGCACAATCTGTCCTGGAATTTCCAGCACTCTCTACCCCTTCTACCTTGCTTCTGCCCAACCCGCCCCTGCACCTGACGCACAGGGAAGGGAAGGGGGGATGGCCCCTCCAAGCCCAATTTGGACCACAGATGCATATCCTGTGTCCCAAAATGAAGCAGATGGTTGCCAACCATCTTTCTCCTGAAGGCCATGTCGTACTCCCGCCATGCGCCCTCCTTAAACCTGACATGGATGTCTTCAATCGTGTCCTGGTATTTGAACAAGTTGTGCCCCTGTAAGGGCCACCTATCCACATAGCAGGACGCCAGGACCCTGAAGCATTTCAACCATTCTTCATAGGTTTCTGGCCTACGCACCCGTTTCGGACCGGATCCATCCAGGGCCCGTTCTTTGGCCCTGAACGCATCATGTGAGAGCTCAAAAATATTGACGTAACGTCCCTCCTGAATTTTTTTAATAACTTTAGCCTTGAGATGGCCGTAAAGGGAGTGCACCAGGCAGGGATACGTGTCTCCCTGTGCCACCACTTTGCGCGGGACTGGTGACTCCAAGGGCATATTCGGGCCCGTCCCTGACGGCCCCGCTATCCCCTCTGCCTGCCCTGTACCTACAGACCTCCCCTTTGCCTGATTCGCTGCCATCTTTTTGATCCATCTAAACATCCTACGCTGCCCTTTTCCCACTAGCCCTAGGTCCTCCCCACTCTCAGAACCTGACCCGCTAGAAGAAGTGTCAGTGTCAGCGTGTGTAGTGTTTAGAACAAAGGACTCACCCACTGCAGGTCTGTCGGTGTCCGCCGCTGCCATCTGGACTGGGTCAGCCTCCTTCTGCTGTTCCCTGCTGGGCCCCGCCACCACCAGCGCACTGGATGATCCAGCTGGTGTCCTCATCTCTGCTGCCGATGTAACCTGGGGAGACAAAGCAACTTGGGGAGACATCTGGTTCACTGGAGGGTCCCCGACTGAGGCCCCCATCCTAGACCCAGTCTGCCCCCCCTTGTATTCATGCCCAGTGCGTTTGCCACTGCCCTAGAAATAATTGCCTCTTGAACAGGACCCCCCTGGGCGTTGTCACAGAACCCAGGACGGGCCATCATACCTGCGTCACTCATAGCTGCTTGAACAGCCCTTCTTATCATTTCCTCCATACACACTCCCTGGTTGTCATGCATTCCATCCCTGTTTACCAAGCCCTGTGTGTTCATAGGAGCCCCACACGCAGCACCATGCATACTTCCCACAAATTGCCTTGTGTTCCCAGCCCGTGTCATCCCCACATGCTCTCCAGCTAAGCTCCCCTGCTGCTGCCTTCCCACATTCACAGCTTGCATGCCATTCCTGTTTTCCACATGTGCCCTCAGCTCCCTTTGCGCAAGAGCGCTGGTTCCGGGCCTACTCGCCCTATCATTTGCCTCAGCCCTCTCCACATGCACTCCTCCTGTCCTCTGCGCCTGCGCGCTTGTCCCGGGCCTAACCGCCCCCTGCATCACTTCAGCCCTCTCAACATGCGCACCAGCCTGCCTCTGCGCATGCGCACTTGTTCCGGGCTTTACGGGTCCATCCTCCGCTAGCGCCGCACCCGACAACCCAGGTAAGCGCCCTGAGGCCCCCTGGACCCTCCCTGTGGCCGCCGGAGCCCCCCCTGCGAACCGGAGCCTCCCCAAGTTACCTGGGCTGCTCCGGTCGCGCGGTCCTCCTTCTGCTCCTTCATCCCTCCCTCCAAGATGGTGGCCACGATCCTCACTGGAAGCACGTGAGGAGGAACTCTCGCGAGAGCCGCCATCTGTGGAGGGAGGGCCTGCTGCGCACTCTGCAATCGGACTACGGTCCTCCATGCTCCCTCCGGCCGCCACTGCAGCCATACCAGCCCGGCCCTGAACAGATGGCACCACAACCGTGGCAAGGGATTGGGCCAGGGCCAGAACCGCCGCCATGGCAGCCGGCGGGAGAGCAGGCAATACTGCAGGCGCTAGGCCTAGCGCCCCATCTAATGCCCCTGGCTCCCCAGGCCCATAATTGAGAGCAGGCCCTGCCCCTGACGTTAGGCCCCCCTCCTTCTCAGGCCCCACTGCCGATACCGGGCCCTCAGCAAGCCCCTCCAAGCTCCCCTGCTCCCCCCTGGCAACCTGCCTCCCCCTGGGGGATAAACGAACACGGGGTAACCCAGGGGAAGGTGTACTACACCTCACATCAGGGCCCATTGTTAAATGGTGCCCCACACTAGTTTGGGCCTTACTATCAGTGCTAGGCCCACCTCCCCCACCTCTCTTAGGCCCTTTCCCTTTATTGAAACTCCTGCTAGGTGGGGTTTTTTGGTGTGTGGGGGGTACCGCATCATCTGACATGTCCTCCTCTCTCTGCATTGCAGGTCCCTTCTTCCTTGCTGCGACCTCCACAACCTCCCTAAAGCGCTTGGGAGGCACCGACTTCCTTCTAGATCTCTCCATCATTCAAGCCCTGAACAAAGAAAAACTTTCTCCTCGAAGTCTGGAACAGAAAGAGGCCGGATACACTGTTGCAGGACCCTATAAAGGTAAGCACAAAACACCGCCTCCTCGCCTGCAACATTGTAACAAAAACACCCTAGCATTCTCCAGACTTGTGGGGGTCGATCCGATATAAATCGTAGCCCGCAAAAGCCGGCGACGCCAATATTTGCGCGGATTTGGTATCACATATACGGCGTAACCTAGAAGTTACGCCCGTATATTTCTACCGTCGCCCGCAGTTTTTTGGGCCATAGGCAGGTATACCAAACCCGCGCAGTTTGGTATCCAATATACAGCGTAAGGACTTACGTGGCGAAAATGGAGAAAACTTACTCCATTTTCACCTCGCCACAAAAAGCAGCCGTAAGAAGCCTTACGCTGACTATTGGAGCCCCGTAACTCCCTAAACTAACTAGAAAATAAACCTAACACCTAACGCATGCGCAATGTCTATCTCCCTGTCAACCGCGATCTGCTAAAATAAACCTAACACCTAACGCATGCGCAATGTCTATCTCCCTGTCAACCGCGATCCCCCCCCCCCCCCCGAAATCCCTAATAAAGTTATTACCCCCTAAACCGCCGCTCCCGGACCCCGCCGCCATCTACATAAACTAACCCCCTACTGTGAGCCTCTAAAACCGCCGCCATCTACCTTATCTATCCCCTAATCTGACCCCTTACACCGCCGCCACCTATATAAAAATTATTAACCCCTAATGTAAGCCCCTTACACCGCCGCCATCTCTATTAAAATGATTAACCCCTAATTTAATCTACCTACCCCGCCGCCAGCTATGTTATCTATATTAACCCTAAGTATATTATAGTTAATATAGGTATTACATTATATATATTAACTATATTAACCCCAATTATATTAGGGTTAATATAGTTAATATAGTTACTATAGTATTTATATTAACTATATTAACTCTATCTAACCCTAACTAAATTTATATTAAATTAATCTAATTAATTTATAAACTAAAATATTCCTATTTAAATCTAAATACTTACCTATAAAATAAACCCTAAGATAGCTACAATATAATTAATCATTACATTGTAGCTATGTTAGGGTTAATATTTATTTTACAGGTAAATTGTTAATTATTTTAACTAGGTATAATAGATATTAAATAGTTATTAACTATTTAATATCTACCTAGTTAAAATAATTACCCAATTACCTGTAAAATAAATCCTAACCTAAGTTACAAATACACCTACACTATCAATAAATTTAATAAACTACAAACATCTATCTAAAAATACAATTAAATTAACTAAACTAAATTACAAAAAAAACAAACACTAAATTACAAAAAATAAAAAAAAGATTACAAGATATTTAAGCTAATTACACCTATTCTAAGCCCCCTAATAAAATAATAAACCCCCAAAATAAAAGAAATTCCCTGCCCTATTCTAAATTCAACAAATTTCAAAGCTCTTTACCTTACCAGCCCTTAAAAGGGCCTTTTGTGGGGCATGCCCCAAAGAATTCAGCTCTTTTGCATACAACAAATACAATACCCCCCCCCCATTACAACCCACCACCCACATACCCCTATTCTAAACCCACCCAAACCCCCCTTAAAAAAGCCTAACACTACCCCCCTGAAGATCTCCCTACCTTGTCTTCACCACACCGGGCCGAACTCCTGATCCGATCCGGGCGATGTCTTCCTCCAAGCGGCAAAGAAGAATTCTTCCTCCGGCGACGTCTTCCTCCAAGCGGCAAAGAAGAATTCTTCCTCCGGCGACGTCTTCCTCCAAGCGGCAGCAAAGTCTTCATTCTTCCGGCGGCATCTTCAATCTTCTTTCTTCGCTCCGCCGCCGCGGAGCATCCATCCCGGCCGACTGCTGAACTTGGAATGAGGTACCTTTAAATGATGTCATCCAAGATGGCGTCCGCCGAATTCCGATTGGCTGATAGGATTCTATCAGCCAATCGGAATTAAGTTAAAAAAATCTGATTGGCTGATTGAATCAGCCAATCAGATTCAAGTTCAATCCGATTGGCTGATCTAATCAGCCAATCAGATTGAGCTCGCATTCTATTGGCTGTTCCGATCAGCCAATAGAATGCGAGCTCAATCTGATTGGCTGATTGGATCAGCCAATCGGATTGAACTTGAATCTGATTGGCTGATTCAATCAGCCACTCAGATTTTTTTAACTTAATTCCGATTGGCTGATAGAATCCTCTCAGCCAATCGGAATTCGGCGGACGCCATCTTGGATGACGTCATTTAAAGGTACCTCATTCCAAGTTCAGCAGTCGGCCGGGATGGAGCGAAGAAAGAAGATTGAAGATGCCGCCGGAAGAATGAAGACTTTGCTGCCGCTTGGAGGAAGACGTCGCCGGAGGAAGAATTCTTCTTTGCCGCTTGGAGGAAGACATCGCCCGGATCGGATCAGGAGTTCGGCCCGGTGTGGTGAAGACAAGGTAGGGAGATCTTCAGGGGGGTAGTGTTAGGCTTTTTTAAGGGGGGTTTGGGTGGGTTTAGAATAGGGGTATGTGGGTGGTGGGTTGTAATGGGGGGGGGGGTATTGTATTTGTTGTATGCAAAAGAGCTGAATTCTTTGGGGCATGCCCCACAAAAGGCCCTTTTAAGGGCTGGTAAGGTAGAGAGCTTTGAAATTTGTTGAATTTAGAATAGGGCAGGGAATTTTTTTTATTTTGGGGGTTTATTATTTTATTAGGGGGCTTAGAATAGGTGTAATTAGCTTAAATATCTTGTAATCTTTTTTTTATTTTTTGTAATTTAGTGTTTGTTTTTTTTTGTAATTTAGTTTAGTTAATTTAATTGTATTTTTAGATAGATGTTTGTAGTTTATTAAATTTATTGATAGTGTAGGTGTATTTGTAACTTAGGTTAGGATTTATTTTACAGGTAATTGGGTAATTATTTTAACTAGGTAGATATTAAATAGTTAATAACTATTTAATATCTATTATACCTAGTTAAAATAATTAACAATTTACCTGTAAAATAAATATTAACCCTAACATAGCTACAATGTAATGATTAATTATATTGTAGCTATCTTAGGGTTTATTTTATAGGTAAGTATTTAGATTTAAATAGGAATATTTTAGTTTATAAATTAATTAGATTAATTTAATATAAATTTAGTTAGGGTTAGATAGAGTTAATATAGTTAATATAAATACTATAGTAACTATATTAACTATATTAACCCTAATATAATTGGGGTTAATATAGTTAATATATATAATGTAATACCTATATTAACTATAATATACTTAGGGTTAATATAGATAACATAGCTGGCGGCGGGGTAGGTAGATTAAATTAGGGGTTAATCATTTTAATAGAGATGGCGGCGGTGTAAGGGGCTTACATTAGGGGTTAATAATTTTAATATAGATGGCGGCGGTGTTAGGAGCTCACTTTAGGGGGTTATAGATATAATATAGCTGGCGGCGGGGTACAGGAGCGGCGGTTTAGGGGTTAATAACTTTATTAGGTTGCGGCGGGGTAAAGGAGCGGCGGTTTAGGGGTTAATAGCTTTTTTATTGTTAGGATAGTGAGGGGGGATAGCGGATAGAGGGTTAGACGTGTCGGGCTTTGTTAGGGAGGCGTGTTAGACAGTGCGGGCTATGTTAGGGAGGCGTGTTAGACAGTGCGGGTGTTTTAAACTTTAGTCAGGTTTTATAGGCGCCGGCAGATTCTAACGTGCCGCAAGTCACTGGCGACGCCAGAAATTTGTACTTACGCAGATTTCTGGACATCGCTGGTTTGTGAGACTTACGGCACGTTAGCATCTGACGGCGACCTATATGGGATGGCTCGAGTTGCGAGCTGAAACTGCGGGCGACGCCGGTTCCCTCGCTTGCGCCGCAAACTGCGATCGATATCGGATCGCGCCCCAAGTTGGTAATCCCTTAATGTTGTTACTGGCCCACTAGAGGGCCCTCCACTCTCATTATGTAGCTTTATGTATATAGTGTAGCTGTAATGCACTAGTAGAGGATATGACAGTGACAATTTGCTCAGTGCTAGTGAAAGTGCTAATATATATTGTGTAGCTTTATGTATATAGTGCAGCTGTAATGCACTAGTAGAGGATATGACAGTGACAATGTGCTCAGTGCTAGTGAAAGTGCTAATATATATAGTGTAGCTTTATGTATATAGTGTAGCTGTAATGCACTAGTAGAGGATATGACAGTGACAATGTGCTCAGTGCTAGTGAAAGTGCTAATATATATTGTGTAGCTTTATGTATATAGTGTAGCTGTAATGCACTAGTAGAGGATATGACAGTGACAATGGGCTCAGTGCTAGTGAAAGCGCTAATATATATTGTGTAGCATTATGTATATAGTGTAGCTGTAATGCACTAGTAGAGGATATGACAGTGACAATGTGCTCAGTGCTAGTGAAAGTGCTAATATATATTGTGTAGCTTTATGTATATAGTGTAGCTGTAATGCACTAGTAGAGGATATGACAGTGACAATGTGCTCAGTGCTAGTGAAAGTGCTAATATATATTGTGTAGCTTTATGTATATAGTTTAGCTGTAATGCACTAGTAGAGGATATGACAGTGACAATGTGCTCAGTGCTAGTGAAAGTGCTAATATATATTGTGTAGCTTTATGTATATAGTGTAGCTGTAATGTACCAGTAGTAGATATGACAGTGACAATGTGCTCAGTGCTAGTGAAAGTGCTAATATATATTGTGTAGCTTTATGTATATAGTGTAGCTGTAATGCACTAGTAGAGGATATGACAGTGACAATGTGCTCAGTGCTAGTGAAAGTGCTAATATATATTGTGTAGCTTTATGTATATAGTGTAGCTGTAATGTACCAGTAGAGGATATGACAGTGACAATGTGCTCAGTGCTAGTGAAAGTGCTAATATATATAGTGTAGCTTTATGTATATAGTGTAGCTGTAATGCACTAGTAGAGGATATGACAGTGACAATGTGCTCAGTGCTAGTGAAAGTGCTAATATATATAGTGTAGCTTTATGTATATAGTGTAGCTTTATGTATATAGTGTAGCTGTAATGCACTAGTAGAGGATACGACAGTGACAATGTGCTCAGTGCTAGTGAAAGTGCTAATATATATAGTGTAGCTTTATGTATATAGTGTAGCTGTAATGCACTAGTAGAGGATATGACAGTGACAATGTGCTCAGTGCTAGTGAAAGTGCTAATATATATTGTGTAGCTTTATGTATATAGTGTAGCTGTAATGTACTAGAGGATATGACAGTGACAATGTGCTCAGTGCCAGTGAAAGTGCTAATATATATTGTGTAGCTTTATGTATATAGTGCAGCTGTAATGCACTAGTAGAGGATATGACAGTGACAATGTGCTCAGTGCTAGAAAAAGTGCTAATATATATTGTGTAGCTTTATGTATATAGTGTAGCTTTATGTATATAGTGTAGCTGTAATGCACTAGTAGAGGATATGACAGTGACAATGGGCTCAGTGCTAGTGAAAGTGCTAATATATATTGTGTAGCTTTATGTATATAGTGTAGCTGTAGTGCACTAGTAGAGGATATGACAGTGACAATGGGCTCAGTGCTAGTGAAAGTGCTAATATATATTGTGTAGCTTTATGTATATAGTGTAGCTTTATGTATATAGTGTAGCTGTAATGCACTAGTAGAGGATATGACAGTGACAATGTGCTCAGTGCTAGTGAAAGTGCTAATATATAGTGTGTAGCTTTATGTATATAGTGTAGCTGTAATGCACTAGTAGAGGATATGACAGTGACAATGTGCTCAGTGCTAGTGAAAGTGCTAATATATATTGTGTAGCTTTATGTATATAGTGAGGCTGTAATGCACTAGTAGAGGATGTGACAGTGACAATGTGCTCAGTGCTAGTGAAAGTGCTAATATATATTGTGTAGCTTTATGTATATAGTGTAGCTGTAATGCACTAGTAGAGGATATGACAGTGACAATGTGCTCAGTGCTAGTGAAAGTGCTAATATATATTGTGTAGCTTTATGTATATAGTGTAGCTGTAATGCACTAGTAGAGGATATGACAGTGACAATGTGCTCAGTGCTAGTGAAAGTGCTAATATATATTGTGTAGCTTTATGTATATAGTGTAGCTGTAATGCACTAGTAGAGGATATGACAGTGACAATTTGCTCAGTGCTAGTGAAAGTGATAATATATATTGTGTAGCTTTATGTATATAGTGCAGCTGTAATGCACTAGTAGAGGATATGACAGTGACAATGTGCTCAGTGCTAGTGAAAGTGCTAATATATATTGTGTAGCTTTATGTATATAGTGTAGCTGTAATGCACTAGTAGAGGATATGACAGTGACAATGTGCTCAGTGCTAGTGAAAGTGCTAATATATATTGTGTAGCTTTATGTATATAGTGTAGCTGTAATGCACTAGTAGAGGATATGACAGTGACAATGTGCTCAGTGCTAGTGAAAGTGCTAATATATATTGTGTAGCTTTATGTATATAGTGTAGCTGTAATGCACTAGTAGAGGATATGGCAGTGACAATGTGCTCAGTGCTAGTGAAAGTGCTAATATATATTGTGTAGCTTTATGTATATAGTGTAGCTGTAATGCACTAGTAGAGGATATGACAGTGACAATGTGCTCAGTGCTAGTGAAAGTGCTAATATATATTGTGTAGCTTTATGTATATAGTGTAGCTGTAATGCACCAGTAGAGGATATGACAGTGACAATGTGCTCAGTGCTAGTGAAAGTGCTAATATATATTGTGTAGCTTTATGTATATAGTGTAGCTGTAATGCACTAGTAGAGGATATGACAGTGACAATGGGCTCAGTGCTAGTGAAAGTGCTAATATATATTGTGTAGCTTTATGTATATAGTGTAGCTGTAATGCACCAGTAGAGAATATGACAGTGACAATGGGCTCAGTGCTAGTGAAAGTGCTAATATATATTGTGTAGCTTTATGTATATAGTGTAGCTGTAATGAACTAGTAGAGGATATGACAGTGACAATGGGCTCAGTGCTAGTGAAAGTGCTAATATATATTGTGTAGCTTTATGTATATAGTGTAGCTGTAATGCACTAGTAGAGGATATGACAGTGACAATGTGCTCAGTGTTAGTGAAAGTGCTAATATATATTGTGTAGCTTTATGTATATACTGTAGCTTTATGTATATAGTGTAGCTGTAATGCACTAGTAGAGGATATGACAGTGACAATGTGCTCAGTGCTAATTTTATTAATTTGCAGCATTTATTTAAACAATGTTAAAAAGCATCCGAATTGTCTTTGAAATGTTTGCATTTTTTCTTTTGTCTGATTGGCTGCTGCTTAACATGTGACTTCTCTGCATGTTTTCTGGGAGATGTAGTTCAGTATTGAACTGCTCTTTGTTTCCCTCCCATTTACTTCCTGTGCAGCTGCTGCTGGGTGAGTGAGTCAGGCTGTGTGTATTGTGTGATAAATCGTTTTATTTACTTTCTAGTATTCATAAAAAGTTTATAATTATTATAAATGTTGTTCTTTTATTGTATATTATTTACATGCTTGTGCCAGGCAATGGGATAGTAAGTGCTGTTTCTCTTTGTGCTAGGGAAGGGTTAATACATACTGTGCTGTTCTCTGTGCTAGTGAAGGGTTAATACACACTGTGCAGCTTTCTATGCCAGTGAAGGGGTTAATACACACTGTGCTTCTCTGTGCTAGTGAAGGGTTAATACACACTGTGCAACTCTCTGTGCTAGCTAAGGGTTAATACATACTGTGCTGCTCTCTGTGCTAGTAAAGGGTTAATACACACTGTGCTGCTCTCTGTGCTAGTGAAGGGTTAATACACACTGTGCTGTTCTCTGTGCTAGTGAAGGGTTAATACACACTGTGCTGCTCTGTGTGCTAGTGAAGGGTTAATACATACTGTGCTGCTCTCTGTGCTAGTGAAGGTTTAATACATACTGTGCTGCTCTCTGTGCTAGTGAAGGGTTAATACACACTGTGCTGCTCTCTGTGCTAGTGAAGGGTTAATACACATTGTGCTGCTCTCTGTGCTAGTGAAGGGTTAATACACACTGTGTAGCTCTCTGTGCTAGTGAAGGGTTAATACACACTGTGCTGCTCTCTGTGCCAGTGAAGGGTTAATACACAGTGTGCTGCTCTCTGTGCCAGTGAAAGGGTAATACACATTGTGCTGCTCTCTGTGCTAGTGAAGGGTTAATACACACTGTGCTGCTCTCTGTGCTAGTGAAGGGTTAATACACACTGTGCTGCTCTCTGTGCTAGTGAAGGGTTAATACACACTGTGCTGTTCTCTGTGCTAGTGAAGGGTTAATACACACTGTGCTGCTCTGTGTGCTAGTGAAGGGTTAATACATACTGTGCTGCTCTCTGTGCTAGTGAAGGTTTAATACATACTGTGCTGCTCTCTGTGCTAGTGAAGGGTTAATACACACTGTGCTGCTCTCTGTGCTAGTGAAGGGTTAATACACATTGTGCTGCTCTCTGTGCTAGTGAAGGGTTAATACACACTGTGTAGCTCTCTGTGCTAGTGAAGGGTTAATACACACTGTGCTGCTCTCTGTGCTAGTGAAGGGTTAATACACACTGTGCTGCTCTCTGTGCTAGTGAAGGGTTAATACACACTGTGCTGCTCTTTGTGCTAGTGAAGGGTTAATACACACTGTGCTGCTCTGTGTGCTAGTGAAGGGTTAATACACACTGTGCTGCTCTCTGTGCTAGTGGAAGGTTAATACACACTGTGCTGCTCTCTGTGCTAGTGAAGGGTTAATACACACTGTGCTGCTCTCTGTGCTAGTGGAAGGTTAATACACACTGTGCTGCTCTCTGTGCTAGTGAAGGGTTAATACACACTGTGCTGCTCTATGTGCTAGTGAAGGGTTAATACACACTGTTCTGCTCTCTGTGCTAGTGAAGGGGTTAATACACACTGTAATGCTCTCT